>NC_058137.1:19083935-19368216 GCF_011075055.1 Mangifera indica | reverse complement strand
AATAACACAATTCAGATTAAAAATTGGTGTAGTGAAAGGAAGAAGAGAATTCGAGCTTAGGAAAAGTGTCAAATCCCTATAGTTAGCTTTCAGAAAGTATTAATAGATGTCAGATGAGATAAAGTATGACCCAAATAGTAAAGAATGAACTAGATTATCACTTAGATTTCTTATGGAAATTATAATGTGAGATTGAGTCCCGAGAGTGAGTTAGAACAGGAAAATATATAGTTTACTTAATTCTTTCCCCTTACTGAGTGTTTTATCTCTCATTTCCTTTTCTTTCATGATTGCAGGTACAAGTGATCGAGGTAGCTACGTGGCAGGGTCAGGTCAGCAAAGATAGACCTAGACTAGGGTTGGTTACCTATGGTTTTTGTTACATACATATGACACTGTTGATTTTTGGCCCTATTCAGATAGTTGTATAGTTGTATCTAGGGGCATGTATATGATTACTCCATAATCTTAGATGTTTCAGATGAGTTTTCATATAGGATATATATATTTTTTGTTCGCTTTCAAATTTTCAATTTTCTTAAAATAATTTCTAAACACTTTTAGTGATGTGTTCATTTTAAAATATTTAAAAAAATAATAATATAGAAGCTTTGGATATTAATTCGTAACATTTCTCCTTCGATGGGTAGTACTTCTAGGGAGGGATGTTACAACTAGATACTGACATCATTATCAAAGATGTAAAGTGATGAGGTTTTTCAAAAGCTGAAACATGAAGAAAATTACAGAAGGCCAGAAAATGCTGTGCGTGAGAGACTGAAAGGGTGAAACTTGAAAGTGTTTTTACTTTTGACTAAACATTTTAACTAAGAGTTAAAAGGGAAATAGAGTTTGACTTTTGACTAAAAGTTAAACAACACAACATTGCTTGAGTGAGCTCAACCAGCTTGTGAGCCGCCCAAGTCTCTCAACTGATAGCTTGAGCTCGTTTTTACTATTATGTAAAGCTCAAGCTCACTAATATGGGGCTTGTTTCAGGCTTGTTAGAGCCAAAATTAAGTTTGATTCAAATCTAGCCCTAGATACCTATAAGATATTTCATACATGCTCATATGAGGGCATTAAGGGTGTCACTTGAATAGTTCACTTATGAATTATGTGCGTAAAAAGGAGAATTGCACCAATGATTCCTTACATGGTCAGTAAGATGTTTCATGAATGCATCTACCATAAGGACCATTTTCGAATAGCTTATTGGTAATCCACTTATGAATTACATGCATGGAAAGAAAGATACATCAATGTTTCCTCGCATAACCAAGGTATCAATGCTTATGTAGCCTAAGTTTGATTGATATGTGCTTTGTGCACTTAAAAGAAGCGAATGAGAATGATACATCTAAAATATCAAAAGTAGAAATGTCATGCTTTCATGAAACATTTGGGATTTTGAAAATATGAGAATAGGTATTTGTGCGATACCATAGTGGTTCAAGGACTGATCATCTAAGATGTCAAGGTCATTCAAGAATAAACATCTAGGATATCGAAAAATAACTGATTAGAAATGAATTTGAAAGAAAGGATGCATAGGAAATTCTAATGACGATTTCTATGTGTTAGAGTTATGCAATTTTTAAGATATAGAACACTAAATATGAACATAAGTTGTATGCATGTTGTGATGCCCAGTCGGTTACATACTATTGCATGTTTTCACACTCATACATTTCTTTATGTTTATTTTGTAGATAGGAGATGAGTTTGCAGGGTTGCACGAGGAGAGTGAGTTGGCTAGTTGAGTTTGCATGAGGAGGGACATGTTATTTCTAGTTCAATTTTTGTTCATGTTGATTATGTTTCATGTTATTCAATATTCAAACTATGATAATGTATTAAGCAATTATGTATATTTTAAATATGTACAAATAATTAGTGATGGCTTTTATATTTATATATGACACCTTTCATATGCTTTTATGTAAGTTGTTCATACTCTTATTTAATATTTATTTTTTGTTGTATTGAATGAACGTACTTAAAGGGTTTTCAGTTAATTTTTAAGTCAATATATCTTTTCAGTTTTTTAACGTTCTCAAAGATACGCATATAGAAAGACCAAAATGTTTTATATTTTCTATTAACCTTTATATCTAACCAATATAATAATATTTGACATTTTGATCGATCCTATAATGATAATGTGATTTATTTTAAATAAATAAATAAAATTTAATAAATTTGCAAAATCACCCTTTCATTCCTAAGGTTTCATGCTATTAGCTTATAGAAAAAGCTAAATTTACACAAATTTATACACCCCCAAATTCCAAATCTTACCACCTTTAAAGCTTACTAAAACTTTGCTAGCTTTAAATTCTCACAATTACACACAACCACAAACCAACCCCACCCCACCTCTGCCCCCACACCCCAATTGATGTTTAATTTTCTAGTACAAAGATATGTTGCCTATACACCCCCTAAAAAACATTAGTTAAATTTTCCTAAATTCCCTTATATTTTAAAATCTTACACGTGCCTTTCAAATTAAAGTTCAAGGTTCCAGTTTATATTTAGGGAGAAAGCTAAACTTTTGGAAACATTTGTAGCTTCTACATTTATGCTACACCCTTAAAAAGGCTATTAGAATTACCCAAACACTTATAGTCTAAAAACTTCATTTATTCCCCCCAAATCGAAGTTTAGCATTTTCATTTACGTTAGACTTTTGGGAAATGCTTAGAACTCATGAAAATCCTGCAATCTTGCCCATTTTTCTTAAAATACAGCATTTCATCAACGTAAGAAGCAAAAAAAAAAAATAAAATAATAAAGTATTTAATAATCTGAATACTTGGAGTTAATTCTTTGTTTGAATTTGTATTTTTGTGTGAGATTTTGGATATGAACTCTTGAATATAAAAAAATTAGTAGTTAGGGTTAAGATATTTTAGAATTTTTCTTAGAAAGTAATTTAATTTATTTGATTATAATGGTTAACCCTTAAAAAATTGGTTATTATAAGTGTTCAAAATGTGGTTATTTTATTAATAACCTATATTATTGATATATTATTTTAAACGGTAAATTATAAGACTTTTTGTCTTATTTTTTTTAATTATTTATACAATAATTATGCACAAACTGAAATCAAGAATAACATTATATATATTGTGGATGTATCTGAATCAAAATTGCAGAGGAAGATAACCCTTAGCCCATCTTCTACTTTCTTCTTTCTTCTTTCTTCTGTCGTCGCCTCCATGTCACCATCCACTTTCATTGGCTTGATTTTATCAGTATATATTTTTAATGGCAGCAACGTCACAAGCTTCCACCATTTACCTTTATTCCAAGTTTCAATTCTAAGCAAAAACTGTACAAAGTCACATTTGGTCTATTTTAGACGACTTACTTTTCTTGGAAAAATCTAACGTTCAAGCATCTATTTCTCAGAATAATATTTGAAGGTATCAACAATTACTTTTTCAATATTATAATTGAA
This sequence comes from Mangifera indica, assembly GCF_011075055.1. NCBI lineage: Eukaryota > Viridiplantae > Streptophyta > Magnoliopsida > Sapindales > Anacardiaceae > Mangifera > Mangifera indica. The sequence goes on along the minus strand of NC_058137.1, from coordinate 19,364,747 downwards.
GGGTCTTCCTGTTAGATATAAAATGCAATTTTGACTGGTTTGCACCACACTAGTGAATAAGAATAAGAATCTAAATCTGAAATTTCATTCTCTTTTTGTGGCAATACTGATATTGATGGTAAGCTTCAAGGCAAAAACATCAAAGTTACACACGATTCATTCAAACGAGACCACCTCGAAATCAATAAATAAAATTATCTTTCTCCATGGAATGGGTTGGTAACAGCTTTTGAAGAGAAGAAACCAGGGGAGGGATTATGTGGCTAAGGCTAAATGGAGATGCCTTTTCTCAGGAGTTGTGATTCCGATGACGATGCACGAATTAATAAGATTGCATGAGATAAGTTGGTAAGTTATGGTGAAGATTTGTCTGACTTTAAGGAGTGGTGGGGTGGGCGCTCTCTTTCTTGGAGAATTAAATGCAAATGCGGGTGGTGGTAAGCTATCTAGTTTGCTGCTTTGTTGGCGTGACATCGGATGAATGGTCATGTATTTTTTAAGCACCAACATTCATTAGTTTAAATATTCAATTTAAACATTAATTTAAGTTTTTAACATATGCCGCTTAAATACAATCAAAGTGCCAACAAAAAGCCCTTTTTAACCTTGGAACATATTTGTTGTTGTTATGTTAATACTGTATATACACAGTTTTGAATATATAATTAGATATATAAATGATGTGTTATCATATGATTGAATATTATTTTATCTTTAATTCAAAATTACTCAATCATATGATGATATATTCTTTGTGTATCCAATTATGTACACCAAATTATACACACATAATTTTTTTTATGTATGTATGTATGTATGCACACACACAACCACATGATTATAATTAAATTCAGACGTTTATATCAATACAAAGGAATTTTTGCTAAGTGCATTTGTAGTCACTCCATTTCTAATGTCATTGTTTCAGCTTAAGGATTTTGCGATAACGCACTTCAACAACAACAAATGTGCACAGAAGCAGACAAACACAATTATAAAGTTTTAGTTTATCTTAAGTTACTCTATTTTAACATTGATCTATCAGCTTAAAGATTTTGACTTGACACACTTAAAAAAATTTAGACAAGAGTGAATGAAGACTTAATACATGATAAAACGGGTTCAAGCATGCATGTACTCGAACTAAGACTTTGGACATAATTCTTAGACAAACTTGAGATAGAGCGACAAGTTATACAAAGTAGCAAAGAAAAGGCATTGGAAAAACTTGGATGCCTCATAGATTTAAACACATTTTGGTGAAAGCTCAACAATTTGGCTCAATATTTTGAGCTAAGAGTGCCTGCGTGCTACTGCATTGACTTACATGGATAAAAAAAGTTGATGTGCAGAGTCTTCCCACTATTTAGGATTGCAAGTTTACTGTCTGGGTTTATCCATAAACATTTTTAAGTATCCTCTTAATGATTCAAGATATGCATTGGAGAGGATTCAGAGTCCCCTAGTTATGAGCACCTTGTCATTGTCGTTGCCAACAAGAATAAGTGCTAGCTATGTGTGGAATTTGGTGTACTCTTTGTGACTAATGCTTCTTGAGGGACTAGGGTCTTTGATGACGATGTTGATATCAAAGTAACATTGTTAGGTGACATTGTTGGAAATGCTAATTACTATATTTAGTTGCACAACCATATCGGATGTTGATTGTTGCATCTTAATTGTCGATAGTTGATTTTTTTAGTGGCACTAATAGGATTTGATGGTCTTGGGAGATCAACATTACAACTAGAGTCAGATTCGTTAAAGGTTTATAAAGATCTTTGGTTTCATATTATAAGAATGACATGTTAGAGATTGACGGTAAACATATATTTCAAGTGAAAACCATCTTTCTAGCATCAAATCTTTGATGTAATTTTTAATCACCAATTTGAAGTGTAACCTAAAAGTGGTATGCAATAAAGACTATAATTATGATGATTAGAAATGGGAAATAATCTCGTTATCCACTGTCTATAAAGATTGTGTGTGAGAAATTATACGAAATTCTATATGAAAGAATAAGAGAGACAAAAAAATTTTAATTTAGTTTGACTTATTGTTTAGGAGTTTATATCCATGATTATGTTATTCATCTTCTAGGAATGTTCTGATAGAGTTTGTGTAACAATTACAACAAAGTGTTATGTATTTGGAATCTTTAGAGAGTTTTCAAAGTCTTTCTTCCCTAACCTTTGTATAATTCCTTTATATTTATAAAAATGAAGAAGTAACAAATAAATTTCATATCTAAATATCCCTAATTCTACCATAATTATAGGGATTTATTCCAATTCAAACACTATAAAAATAAGATAATTAATTAATTACATTTTATTGCATGACCTCTTTTTTATGAGAGGTAATAGTTTTCTCTTGTAGATAAGAAATTAAATAGAAAAATAATCTAGTAGAAATTGAGGAGATATATTGTCAAGTATAGTGTCTGAGTAATGAAACTATTATCTGCGTTATGGGTCTCTCTAGCTTGTTATTGGGTGGTTGCTTATTAAGTGTCCACTTTTGTAAGTTTGTTCAATGAAAAATCTTTTTGTATAATAATAATTATAAAAATTAAATTAAATGTTAAAAGTTGTCAACAAACAAACTAGGTATGAAATTGGCTAGATCACACATAAAATGGTACATTTAGTTGAAACGGCACTTGAAATTGTGAGATGTTACTAGATTACACCATGGAAGGTGAGCATACTTTTAAATAAAAAACATTATATGTCATTCAATAAAGTATAGGAGTATGAAACATCCTTTATGTTGAGGAAGGGTACTGTTATATGTATAATTTTATTTATGAATAATGATATGTTATTATGTGATCGAATAATTAAAAATAAAAAATAAAATAATATTTAATTATATCGTGATATATCAGTATTTATATACATAACATTATTGGTTGAGGAAATAAGAGAGAGAAAGCGAAACTTCATGTTGTCCTTTTGGATATGCCAAATTGCCAAAGATTCATTGAGACTTTAATTACTAATCTATTCATTCTGAAACGTACAACTCTTGTTTAATGAAACTTGTTTTTGTGCTTGGATTTCTGCAGTAATTCAAAATAATGACATTGCCTATTCATATATATTTATCAATATTTTGCCACTAAAATTGTGGACCTATTAGACCCAAAGTTCCTGATTGGCCTTAAAATCAAGCCCAAATTGAATCAACAGAATTGAATTTCCTTATAACTACACGTTGGTTTCTTATTATCACCGTAAAACAGAAGAATTTGTTTCGACTCTGGTTGGTTCCTTATAAATCAAGCCCAAAGTTCCTGGTTCGTTCCGAACCCGGAAATAATGGAATATGAGAACAAGCTTGTCCTCGCTCCCATGGTTCGAGTTGTAAGTCAAAAGCTTTACGAGCTCCCTTTAATTTTTGTTTGCACCCGAACAGTGTCTAAGCATCTTTCGATTTTATTTCTGTTTTTTAGGGGACATTGCCGTTTAGGTTATTAGCTGCTCAATATGGTGCAGATATTACTTATGGGGAGGAGATTATCGATCATAAACTTCTCAAGTGTGAACGCAGAGTAAATGGTACCGTTTTCAATTAACTTTCTTAAAATTTCTTTCTTCTATTTATTTTCATGTTCTGTTTTTGCAAGTTCGTTAATTTCCTGGTTTATGCTGAACTATTTACGTGGCTTTTTAGTTTAACTGGATTTTTGTTTGGGATTGCGGTTTTTGATAATTAAAATTATGAGGAATTGCTATGCCATTAGATGATGTATCCAAATTGGACCGGAATTATCTGTAAAAATCAGTTATTATGGCCATGCGACAGAAGGATGGTTGTAATCAGTTAGCTAAGGAAATAAGTCTAACTATGCATTGCAAGATTTGATTGAAGTTGTAATAATTATGCACTGTGCATGTTGAGAAATCTTACATCAAGATTTAAGAAGTTGAGAAATCTTACATCAAGATTTAAGAAGTTGTGAAGTTTAATTTCTATTAGAATTGGTTTTTTTTATGAATTTACATCTCTTTTCGGTTGTTTGTGTATGCTAGAGTTTTTAATTTGGGAAATGTGTTTGATAGATGTAAGGTATCTGTAGGACTACTTAAATGAGATCACCAGGCAAGATGCATGTAAACTTATTATCGATAGATAAAATGGTTGGATTCAGCTGGTTATGTGGATGTAACTGTTTTTCGGTTATTTATTCGCATGATCTTTTAAAGTGAACTTACTTTGGATGACTTAAAAGCATCAAACATGTTGAGAAAGTTTATATGATAACAAGAATTAATTTTTTTATGCAAATTGCTTGATGACATAATTTTTTGGTAATGAATTTTGCAAAAATTTCTTTCTAATGTAATCATGGCAGTGTCCATGTTTTAGCCATACATATGAACCAACATAGTTTATCATCAAAATCAGTTTCTTTACAACTAAATTTCTTGCGAGAGACTATATTCTTGGGCATCTTTGCTGCTTCATGTTTTGTGTTGTCAATTAGGTGTTCATGCTTATGAAAAGAGATGATTGGAGAATACTTTGATGTATTGATTCTAGAAAAATTACAATATTATATAGGAAGTGTATCTGACTAATATAGGAAATTTATTAACTAATTTTATCTAACTTAGAAAACATATATATGTATTCCTATTTTACACGATGTATTCCTTATTTACATGATATTATAATAGATATTTCAATACTCTCCCTCAAGCTAGAGCATATAAGTTATATGCGTCAAGCTTGTTACAAATATAATTAATTCAAGGACCTCGGAGAGATTTAGTAAGGATGTCAGCAAGTTGATTGTTTGAGTTAACATGACTTGTGGTAATGTTGCCAGACATAATCTTCTCACGAACAAAATGAAAATAAATTTCTATGTGCTTTGTTCTTTCATGAAAAACTGAATTAGAAGAAATGTGAAGTGCAGTTTGGTTGTCACAAAGTAATATCATTTACGATATATCTGAAAACTTCAACTCTTGAATTAACTGCTTCAACTAGATAAGATCATGGGTAACTAAGGTCATAGCATGATACTCTACTTCTACGCTTGATTTGGCCAAAACGTCTTGTTTTTACTTTACTATGATATGAGATTTTCTTGGCATCTTCTAAGTCCACTAGGAGAGGCAGTGTTGTCGCACGTTTGCTGGAGAAGGAGATTGGCAACGAAGGCTACTGAGAGGACTAATGGTGCGTGGAGGTGTGTGCAGTGGCAAATGGTGACACTTCTTCCAAAGGTTTGTTGGCGAGGTAGTTCCGGTCACAATGGTGTAGGCACGACTACCGAAAAAGAACAAAAACATGATGGCTAGAGGAGACAGCTGGAAAACGACTTAGAATTTCTGGGACGCGGGTTAGGATTGTTGGGAAAATTTTAGAAGCCTAATATAGGCTCTGGTACCATATAAAAAAAGATGATGATTGGAGAATATTTCGATGTATTGATTCAAAGAAAAATACAATATTATATAAGAAGTATATTTAACTAATCTAGAAAAGCTATTAACTACGTCTATCTAACTTAGGAAAGATATCTATATATTTCTATTTTATATGATGGATTCCTTATTTACACGATATTACAACATATATTTCAACAATGCTCATACTCTCAGCGTTTCAGGCTCAAACTGTATAACTGTCTATTTGGCCTGTCATCAGCTGAAGCAGTGTAGCAAAATGTAGGCAGGCGACGTCCAGGTGAAGGTTATTCATTTATTTTTGCTGTGTTTTTGTGAGCTGGAAACCACAGACCAAAAAATATTGCATAGCTAACAGCAAACAAGATATATGGTTTTCATCCTTTCTTTTTTGGGCCAACTCAATCAAATGACCAAAAATTATAGTACTATAAGGGTTTTTAAAGGTATCATTAACTGCCAATCATTTACTGTGTCCTTCTCTTAAGGTTTCAAAAAATTTAGAAGCTATGAAAACTGCTTGATTTGGTAGATTATAATGGTGTTCCCTGCTCTTGGCTTGGGTCTTTGCTTGGTTGGGCTTGCTTGTGAGATCTGATGTTAAAATCCTTGACCACTTTTGGCCAATGTATGACATGATGAGCTTGTATGAGGGTTTTGATTGTAGAAATGCGCCATTCAATGGACTCATCAACAAGCTATTTGTGATGAATATGCATTTTCTTTTATGTAGGCACTTCAAGTTTAATTATTGTTGATTGTTCCCTTTTTGTTTAAATTAGGTTTCTTTCTTATTGTGGTACAAGCATTGAATTGGAGGTTGGGGTAGCCAGTTATGTACTAGTTGAGTCCTAGCATGTAATAAGTGGCAATCTTTTATCCATGTTTCAGATCAATAGAGTAATTTGATTTTTTTCAAATTTTTTTTTTTCTTTTTAATAAATGGTAAACAGTTTTGGCTTCTTAACAATTCCATTAATAGCTTCCGCATTGAGTTTTTGAATTATGAAGTTTTCCATTCTCTAAAATAAATTGATAGACTTATAATAGGTTCTATTTGATATAACATTATTTGATGATGCATTCCTTAATCAATCTCATGGACAAGAGAAACAAAATCCAAGCACTCAGATTATGGTTGCTCCATTTAAAGCAAAGATCAGAAAATTTTAGTAAATGAGTGTGAGATCAAACTTATCTGACATTTACTGAATTTACTTTTGAAACTTTTAAGTTTTTGAGATAGAACATATAAATAAGTTGAACGATAAATTAGTCATTGTTCTAGACTTAGTAAGAGTTTTGGGAAGTATTGTACATGGTCTAGGTTTCTTTGTTCCATCCTGAAGGAGGAGTAAAGGGAAACGGTTTAGAATTCCTTCAATTTCGTTCAACCTTTTTAAGTGGTGCATGGTGAAAAAAGGTTGAATGAGGAGAGAAATATGGTGATAAATACAGACATACTTGAATGGTCCATGAAATCTATAACTTTCTCAGTGAATTGATTTTGGAGAGAGAACTCAAGACATTTCATTGCTAACAAACACCTAATTAATGACATGAGCCTATACCCATAGCTCTTCTCTGTCTCACCTTATTTGTATAAACAAATCAATGTAATGATTCCTAAACAGAATTTCTTGTTTTTGTCTTTTGAATGGCAAGTCAAATAGACTATTGATGTTATTTCTAGTATATTTGTGTAATGAATAGCTAATTAAATCCTATTTTTGGTGGAAGCTGTGGAAGGAAAAATTTGGTCTATTGTTGATTTATGATTTAATGATTGGAGCCACATATATTCTTTTGTTGTCCAGATTACATTGGCTCAACAGATTTTGTGGAGAAGGGAACAGATAATGTTGTATTTAGAACTTGTCATCAAGAAAGAAATCAGGTAGTATTTCAAATGGGAACTTCTGATGCTGTGAGGGCCCTAAATGCTGCAAAGATAGTGTAAGTTGTCCAGGTATTCATTGTTTTAAAGTGCTAAATCTGGTTTCTGTTGTAGCTTTAAATTCTTGGAAAGTGTATATTTCGTTTCATTAAAGGAAATTTTGATAGAAGTCACTGATGCAATTAGCTCTCTAGTGGCTCTTTAGGGCGTGCTTGGCACTCATTAAATTTGGATGGGGTAAAAGCAAATGCTGCAATTTTCCTGGCTGAGTTGTTTGATATAAATCCTGAGAGTTAATGTGCTTTAGTTGAGCCAGAAAATAAAAATGGTTTTGGAATTGTTCAAGTAATTTCATGTGTATTTATACTATAAAGAACTGTCAGAAGTGCATCATTGAGCCAGTCAAGCTGTATTAAGCTTTATAGCCTATTTAAATTTATATTAGGCGCAAAATTGAAATGATTGATTTATTGCTGCTATTTGGTTTATAATAATTACTTAGCAGGCATAATATTTGATTTATAATAATGGCTTAGCTATTTCATTTGTTATAATTGTTAAGCAGTCATAGCTTGGAACCTGCATTGGCATTACACAAGGCATATTCATTTCAGTGATGCATTTAAAACTAATGCAATACCTGATCTGTCAATGATTTCTCTCCCATTCAAGTTAGGTGTAGGCAGCTTGGATTTTAGATCTGTGTCTGAAATTAGGGGTTGGTCAATTTGGAGGCATTTAGTCATCCCTTCTCTGACCAAAACCTTTTCTCCACTCCTTATTTTGATTAATCATTATTGACCGGAATTTATCCATTTAGGTGTGAAGATGTTGCAGCAGTTGATATCAATATGGGCTGCCCCAAGTCATTTTCTGTGAGTGGGGGCATGGGTGCTGCTCTGTTGGCTAAGCCAGAGCTCATTCATGATGTATGCTTGCATATACTTGGAGAAGTCTCTTTTTCCTTTTTTTGGTTGAAAATATTCAATAAGACTATCCCTTATTTTTTATTTCTTTAATCCAGATTTTGACAACACTGAAAAGGAATTTGGATGTTCCGGTGACATGCAAGATTCGACTTCTAAAATCATCTCAGGATACTGTTGAACTAGCAAGGAGAATTGAGAAAACAGGTGTTTCTGCTCTTGCTGTGCATGGAAGGTTGTTTCTAGGTTGCGCATATTTTGTCAGGAGCTTCATACTTTTATTTGTGTGATTGAGTAGATTTTGATGTTCATTGCTTCATTCCATGCTATGACATTTGTTCCATGAGATGCATTTGTGCAGTATTTATGATTTTCCAATATAATGGATTATTATTATTTACATTTGTTCTGTATGGTCAGGCCAGCGACACAGTCAACTTGAGGTTGTATAGTGAACAGTTTTGTATCATTTTAAAATTAACTTATTTTCTTCTGACATTGGCTTCCTTTCCATAGAGAAAGGAACTCAATCAAAGCATATCCTTTCCAGGCCTTGTTTGAAACTTGTTTGACTCCCAAGGCAAAATCTGCCATTGCCAGGACAAATTACTGGAGTTTTTAGATCAATTTTTTATCTTTTCGCTTGAGCTAGAAAGAATTTGGAATACTTGCTATTTCTTAAACATGGAAGTGAAATAGGAATTAAGTTATTACATAGAAAGATAATATTTTTTAACCTAGTAATGTAGCTTCCCTGTTTATACATGTATATCCTCTGAAAACCTTTAAATGTAAAGCTCAATCACTATGTCTGCATTTAAATATCTAGATTTATCATTACATAACCTTGGAAATTTTAGTATAAAACTCTCTCAAATTTTATTTCAGTTGTGACATGTATTTTTCTTGAAAAATTTTGCAGAAAAGTAGCAGATAGGCCAAGGGATCCAGCTAAGTGGAGTGAAATTGCTGATGTTGTAGCAGCATTGTCTATTCCAGTTATTGCTAATGGCGATGTCTTTGAGTATGATGATTTTCAACACATTAAAAGCGCTACCGGTAGATATTGTCTAATTGTTTTCTTATTTCTTCAAACTTTATAGTGTGATGGAATTGGCAATGTCAATGTAAATGTATGAAGCAATGATTTGGACATTTAAATATACATCTTTTATTTTATATTACAGGAAAATGTGCTTGAAAGATTTAAATATTTTCTATATTAGGTGAAACATTATACAGAAGTAGTGAGATCTTTTCAATATATTTTTGTTTAATTAATTTCATTCTAATAAAAAAAAATACTCTTGTTTACTTTCATAAAATTTATTTATTGTTTATTAGAATTATTAATAATGCACCATTGAAGAGTGTATATTCATCAAATATTGATTGTAAAATACAATTTAATATTGTTATTTGGACAGTTTATGGGTAGTTGAAATATCAAGCCTCCTTAGGGACTTCTGCAAATGGATTGATTTGATATTGCATTAGTGCATACAATGAATCGGTTTTTTATTGAACATGCAAACTTCTATATTCCTTTGTTGAATTCTGTTGGATTTTTATGAATTCTAAGTAATACTTGTGTTTTTCTAAGGTGCCTCGTCAGTCATGGTTGCTAGAGGAGCACTCTGGAATGCATCAATGTTCTCTCCTGGAGGCAAATTACCCTGGGAAGATGTGAAAAGAGAATATGTTCGGAAGGTAGGTTTTCCTTTGTGTGTGTTGACCAACTATAATTCAATCAGGAACTAGCTCACATATCCCTTCTACGAGATTTGGAAATTTGAGTTGACATCAGGATCAATTTGGCATGCTTTACATGTTTTTAAACTTTCATAGCAATATTTTTATGCTATTTACTTAGACTTTGCTGTCTGGCATACTACATGTGAGCTTACATAATTTTGCTTTTAATTTCAGAGCATCTTATGGGATAACGACATTAAAAGTACAAAGCACACTTTGAAAGAAATAATAATGCATTATTCTTGTCTTGAACTGCCAGAAGGGAAGGCTGTGATTAAGTCAGAAACGTTGGCAGATTTAGCGTAAGTTTCAATTTAAATGATCTCGGCTTAAAAAATTCAAGGCTTCTGAAAATTTTCCTCTGCCTGGTATTGTTTTTGTTATTGTCTTTATCTTTGTATATCTGGATCATATTCAAGATTTTTTTTCTTACTTTTTGTCATTTGAGAAGAAATTAAACGATATCATCAATTGAAGAATTATGAAGGAGTGAACAGACTGTCCACTAAAATGAAGATCCATGTAAAGGATCAAGATAAGATCTAACCAATAGAGTAATTCAAGAAGTTTTTATTTAAAAGCCTTAATTGTTAGCAAGTTTTGTGAAGTGATTCATATTTAGCATATTCCAGTAAACATTTTGGAGCTGGAAGTATTAGTTCTTATTAGTTTCATCCACTACTTCCTTCAGTTTTTAGAAAGGCTTCAGTACATATGTAAACTTTGGAGAGGTGTTGCCAGTGCTAACAACAACTAGATATCTCTTTTCTTGAATTATCAAACATTGTAAACTAGTAGTTATGCTAATGTAAACTGTTATTGATTACTCTTATCTTTCAGGAAACTTTATGGGGAGGAAGAGTACTACCAGTTTCTTAACTCTAACCGATTCTTGGTCAATGGAAGTTGATGAAATTTAATAATTCAATCAGAATTACTGCCTTTTTGTCCAGATTTGAAACACAGTTTTGACAGATCACAGATCCTTTACTGCCCGGTTCATATATAGCCACTGAGATTGTTCAGGAAGGTATCAGCTTAGGGAGAAGAAGGTAGCGAAGTAGGTTGCTCGGTGCATTGTCGAGATGCGCAGCAAGCAGAATTGAACCATGCTGAAGGGGCTTTTATTCTTTGAACTTGTGTACACTGTAATATTTGATTTATAACTTGCTCGTACTTCAACTTTGCGTCCGTACATTTGGGGCAGAATGTAGCCTCTGATGAAAGTGAAAGATTGAGTAATTTTATAGAGGCCAAAAGATTTATTAACCACCCAAGATTGGTGTAAACCTAATATTGTATTTGCTAATTTTTAAAAATTCAAACATTTGTCTGTTTATTAAATTTTGATGTTATTGTTATGAGTAAAATTATCATTTAAAAATTTAATAAATAAAGATTAGGTTTAATTTTTGTTTATAAGCCGCTGACAATTTGACCGATTAAATCGGTTGGGTTTTTAACCTATGATTTTATATGTTTTATATATTTTATGTTTTAAAATTATAATAAATGTTTTATATTATTTAAAATATATATAATAATTTGATAAAAGATTAAATAAGGTGTATAACAAATCACTAAAATAATCTATTATCAGTGAAGTTTTTAAAACTTTAATTTCAAAGATAAGTTATATTTGAGTGATTAGAAATCGACTTTTCTGCAATAATGTTAGAAACATGATTGACAAACCCTTTCCTTAATATAAAAAAAGAATAATAAGCATATCAACAAATCATTCCCCATTTTGACGTTGCTATGCTTAACGGGTAACACTGGCTTTCTTTTTAGCTAATTCTTTTTATTTTTATATAAAAAAATGCAGTATTTTAAACCAGTAAAATAAAATAAAACCGACACATATTTAATTTTCAAGTTTATAAAATAAACAAACAGTGGGTCCACTCTATTTCAACCGACTCACGCAACGGCCAGGATTAAAAGCAGGTGTAGATCTATTCTAAATCGAAGCCGTATTAGATTCCTGCTCGTAGACAAAACGGTGATAAAACTAATCGTAACAGGCCGTTTTGGCCAAATCACATGAAAATGATTCTCTGATACTCCACACAGAGCCGTTTACTTCCCCAGCGTTTCTCTCATCTTTACAAATACTTGTTTTTTTTTTTTTTTTTTAATGTACGTATCAATCTTTTTCTCATTTTGTACTTTCCATTCTCTTTCATATTTTGTGAACCTAGCTCCATCACATAAATTGCTTTTAGTATTTGATTTATCAATGATTTGGAATTATTGAATGAATCTCCTGGCTTTCTAGGAGTGTGTCTTTGTAGAATGCGTGATTTTAATGTGATTAACATTGTGATTGGTGATATAATTTCTATTGCAGGTGAAGTTGGGAACTTACTGCAAGCTTGCTCTGGTATTCAAAGTGGTAATTTTGATTATTTTTTTCTTTCAAATCATTAAATAGTTGGAATTAAATACGTCTGTTCTTGAATTCTTTTTCTTTTAGTTTTTTTAAGTGTTGGTTATTTTGTCTTTAAATTTGTAAAAGATTGATTGATATTAATATGTGTTGCTGTTAGCAGTTTGTATAGTTGATTGATATATATATATTTTCATTTTCGAACAACAACGCTGATTTTTTCTCTGCATAATTTACGTTGAAGCACTATTTAACCAGAAAGTTTCGACCTGCCAAAAAGTTTAAGCTGATAGGGGAAGGCTCAAGGCGCTTTAAGTTCCTACATACTCCCACACTTAGAAGACCAAATTAATAGCAACTTGTCTAATAGAATCAACACAGGATTTTCGGTGCCATTAATGGAATAAAGCCTTTTAGGATTTTAATAAAATACCAGGTGTAGGACCAAAATATAGTCAAATTTAGAAGAAGAATATAAATTAGGGTGAGAAGAGTATTAGAAGAGAAGAATTTAGGGAGATAGAAGTGAAAATTATTTACTTTTATAAGTTCTTAATTGGTTCGTCTTTCAAAGATATAAGATTTAGGCCTATATAGTGGCCAGATCTTAAACAAAAAGGAAATAAAAATCAACTGAATTTAAGGCAATTAAATTAAACTTACAAAAGTGATAATCCAACTCAAAAATATTTTTTTGAAGTTCATTCTTGATTCTTTGCCATTTTCTATCAATTTAGAGAAGTTTGATTTATGTTGATTTAAGGTATTGATAATAATTTAAGTGATGAACATGATGAAACTCTTCTGTGTTGTATGGCTCTTCCATTTAAGTAGAAAATATAAACATTGTCTATTCTTAATCTAGCAAGCAAATCGGCTAAACATTTTTTTATTGCATCAATTAGCTCAGGTGAAGTTTCAGTATTATACACCTTAGCATAAGGGGAATGAAGTTGTGACTACTATACTGGATGATGATTTGCTAACACCATGAAAGAGTCTAGTAGAGGCAATAAGTTTTGGTTAAGTACTCAAATATTACATCAAGAGAGTATGCACGAGATCTAATAGAAATTTTTGAGAAAAAATTTCACAGTGATTGTGATCAACATCACCATCTAAGTTACGGATAGATACTGTCAAGGTGGGATGGCTTCCTCATCTCAATGGGTGGGATCATATTCTTAGGACTTGCACACGATATGGGCCAAAAGCCTAGAGAAGTACTAGTTATTTGATTGCTGACCAAATCATGATTTGAGTATATCTGGAAATGAGAGACTTAACAGAAGGGCTATATGGACGTTGTTTGCTTGAGATATGTAAATTTGTTTTGTTAAGTTCTAAAATAGAACTTCTATGTCATTCCAATTGTCTTATAGCATCTTTAACACCTGAGCATCATTTCTCATGAAAGTTACATCCTTTATGATAAGTAGGTAAATACTTGAGATTTACAGGGCATATATGAAATAAAAAATCACGTAAAAAAGCCAATGAAGTAACCCTGTAACGGTAAAGAAAGGCAGTTTTACTTTCCGTCAGCAAAATTAATGGTTGTGATAGTCATTATAATAAACCCAAAACACCATTGGATAATGAGTCAAGTCAAAACCAAATACACAAGAAAAAAAACATCAGAAAAATATTTTAAATTAGTAGTTTACATTTCCTAGGCTGGCAAAGTATATCCCTGCACAGGTAACCAGGGCACTGAATCATCCTCATGGATGTTTTATGGTCTGAGTGCTCTGTTTGTGAAGCCTAGTATGGTTGTTTTGGTGTTAATTATAGTGTTTGGAACAAAATTATGTTTCGGAAGATTGATATCCATTGATGTAGGATAACAAAAAAAGAAAGAAGACAAAAGAATAGAGGAGAAAAGAAGGGATAGTTATTTTAAACCTCCTGAGGTTTCCCAATAAATTTAAATGCCCTGTGGTTTAGATATTAACACTAAATCCCTTGCCTTTAGACTTTAGTATTTTCTTGTAACTTTTAACAAATACTGGGGATAAATAGTCATTTACCCAACCTTTTCTAATTAATTGTAATTAATTATTAATTATAAAATATGTAAAAGTTATATTTGTGATAGCCAAGTTTATGATAAAACTGATACATAAGTTCAAAAGCAATGAACAATTTTTTAACCTTTATATCAGTTACAATTGTCTCCTTTCATGTCATGGGGCCTACAAATATATGCTGCATTTGACTAGATATACCAACTTGTCTAATTTTCAAAACCAGTTAACCGAACCGAACTGGTTTTAAAAAAATTGAATAAAATATTGAACATATTTTAGAAAATTGGAAAAAATAATAAACTAGGGTAATTCTTTGAAATTCGGTTCAAAATTGGTTAATCGAAAATTTAGTTTGATTAATTGGTATTTTTGGTTCAGTTCAAAATTAGTTAATCTTTAAAAAATTGGCAAACCGGTTCAGTTAACCGGTTTTGAACACCCCTAGTGATGGTTATGGGAATCAGCTGGAAATAACTCTCGAGTAGTTACGAGTTTCTTGATTGAGGCACAACAAAAGTCAGCTGTGTGCCTTCACCGCTTAAGTTTTCTTATGTAGGTTAAATCCTACTGTCAGATCATTGTGGAACTGTAGTTTTTGTAATTCAACAACTACATCTGAAAACAGCATTTTGTTCACTTTAGATTCAGAAATTAGCTGTGTGCCTCTGCCTCTCAAGTTTTCTTATTAGGTTATTTCCAACTGTCCAATCACTGTGGTGGGACTGTAGTTCTTGAAGTTCAATTCCTTGGTTGTGACAGCATTTTTCTTTCCATGTTCCAGTCTGCGAAAGATATTTAATTGATTTCAAAGTAGCAATGCTAGTCAATAGCAGTTCTCTATTTTAGGTTCCCCTCATTGAATTTGTTTCTTTTAGGATTCATGTAATGGGTACCGTCAAATTTTCCATAGGTTGAAACTTTTTATTTGTAAATAAGGTAGCCAGAGATTTTCATTGGAATGCATTGCAAATCATTTATTCAGTAACTGTTTTGAAATTGTAAGTTCAGTTTTCTTAAGTGTACATTATGGGACAAAAAAATTATGCATAGAATATAATTTTACTTTAATTGTTGGTAATAGTTCTGTTGTAGCTATTTCTTACTGGGTTGTGGAGTTCCACAAGCTTGTAAATGGGCAAAAGAGAATTTGGAAATAGAGAAAATATGTGTGCATTCAATAATGCAACAATTGTTGGGCTTCATGATAGTGATTTATTGACAAAAACAAGGTTAAGTGCATTATTTGATGGACTACTCTTGAGAACGGTGTGAAACAAAAACTAGTTAGTTTGGTTCAATTTGGATTATATGAAAATACGTTCAATAATGCAACTCTTGTTGGGTTTCATTATTGAGATTTATCGAGAAAAGAAAGCTTAAGTGCATTATCTAATGGAGTTTTCTTGAGAAGGCTATGATGCAATGATTAATTTTGTTCAATTTTGTGAAATGGTTGAACTGCATATTGCTTGGAATGTTTGGTATGCTTATTTTGCCAAGTGTTTTGGTTTTTAGAATTTGTTAAGCATAAAATGTATTCATGTACTTGTTAAATTAATTTATCGCATACTTCAATTAATTTATCACTTACCAAAAAAAAAAATTTATCACATGCTTCAATTACTACCAAGACAGTATGTTCTCAATTAATTCGGTGGTTTGTTTGATTCCTACATGATATCATGAAAACCAAATTCAAATGTCACTGCTAGTTAGTTACAACCTGGAGCCTCAAATAGGATTATGGTGGTTTGGGTGTTTTTTTTTTTCCAAAATTTTCTTGAGCTGAACTATATCTTTAGGCCGATTGCTACATGTTTACATCTTTTAATATGATAATCAACATATTAAGGGTGGAAAGAGAGGCTTTTCTATTTGAGTGCATGGAATTGTGAAATTGCTCATTTTATTTTCTTGTCTCTCTTTTGTAATGGTTCAATAAATAAGAAAGTTCAAATTGGTTTTTGTACCATTATGGTGCTGTCTTTAAATAGATAAGATTAGAATTGCTACCTTTTAAGTGTTCTAATCCAAGAATTTTCTCCACTTTTTGTTGACGAGTATGCTGCTGTTGCAATAACTGGACTGTGGAGAAAATGTAAACTGGGACTGGAAGTCTTTTTATTTCATTAGTTTTGCATGTTGCCTGGTGCTTAAAGTTCTTTGCCATTAAAAGCTTGATTAAGGAAAGCTCTTTTTTCTCTGATTCAACTGGCAGTTTGATTCATTGTTACAACCTCCTGACAGTGAATAGGACTAAAGATGGAGCTGAATAACATTAAGGATGCATTTGATCGCGTTGCAAAGAAACAAAAGCTGTCCTGTTCTAAAACCCAAGAAGTGATTGAAAAGCTTATCCAAGAAATAGGAAAGGAATTAGAGACAATAAAGACATCCTCACAACTAGATGATCGGCATGTCCTCACTGAGCTAAAGAAAAATTTGCAAGAACTTGCTCCCCTCAGTCAACTGGAAGGCACACAGAAGGAACTGAACATAGCACTGAGCAAGTACGTGAAAGTTTTGGAGAAATCCTTGAATCCAGATATATCCAAGGCTTACAGGAATGTTGAATTTGATAGTGAGACAGTTGACCATATAATTGCAAACCATTTCTATCGACAGGGTTTTTTTGACGTGGGTGACTGCTTCATAAGTGAGTCCAAGGAATCGGAAAATGCTGCTGCTATGAAATCCACTTTCCAGGAATTGTATGAGATCCTTGAAGCAATGAGGAGTCGGAGCCTTGAGCCAGCACTAAAATGGGCTGCTGCAAATTCTGATAAGCTGAAAGAGAATGGATCAGACCTTCAGCTTAAACTTCACAGCTTGCAGTTTGTGGAAATATTACGAGGTGGAAGCAGAGATGAAGCTCTCAAGTATGCTAGAGCCTTTCTGGCTCCTTTTGCTTCAAACCGTGTGAGTGTGATCCAGAAGCTGATGGTCTGCCTCATCTGGGCTAGAAAGCTGGACAGTTGCCCATACCCACAATTGTTATCTCCAAGCAATTGGTTCATAGTGGCAGAGGAGCTAACTAGGCAATTCTGCAATCTTGTTGGACAATCGTACGATAGCCCATTGAGTGTGACAATAGGCGCAGGGGTTCAAGCTTTGCCACCACTTCTGAAGTTTATGAGTGTGATGGCAGGGAAGAGGCAAGAATGGCAATCAATGAAGCAGTTGCCTGTACCAGTGGAATTGGATAAGGAGTTTCAGTTCCATTCCATATTTGTATGTCCGGTGTCAAAGGAGCAATCAACAGAAGATAACCCACCAATGATGATGTCTTGCGGGCACGTGCTTTGCAGGCGGTCTATTAACAAGATGTCAAAGAACAACTCAAGACCGTTTAAGTGCCCGTATTGCCCATCAGAGATCGAACCTCAACTGTGTATGCAGTTGTATCTCTAAAGAATCCCCAAATATGTACACACTGGGTTTGTATTATCTCACCATCTCGAACATGCTTGTAGTTTGGAAGGAACTTGTGTTGACTTGTGTGACGATGACACAAGTTGGTCTGTTTTACGCTGTTAATTTATGCAATTTGTTGTAAAAATAGAAATTCTTTCTGTAAATTCATTCTTGTGAGATTGCATTGCTGGGCTTTTCCCTTCACCATATAATTCATTTAAGAAGAGGGAATGATTAGTTTCACAAGATTGTTGCATGAGTAGGGTAATGTTTCCTCTCATCATTTCAGAAACTTTCCAGTACAAGTAAAAAGTTAAGCAGTAGTTGAACAGGTGCATAAAAATGTGATGATGAAGGAATGCACAGATATTGAGAGTAATGGAGATGATGTCCACTTTTAAAGCGGCAGATAGAAGGTTTGCACTCATCACAACCACTAAAAGTTCAAAAGTGTGCGCAATTTCAGATAGTGAAGAAATAGTGGCTTTCTACCATCACCATTACCATTTTATAAAAACAGAAACATACCCTTTGTCACTGAGGATATCAACCCCTTTTTAAGCTTATGATTTAATATCACCTCTTTTTAGGCTTTTCTTTTATCATTCTCTTTTTTCACTCCTTATCTTTTGCAAACGTGTAATTAAAGTCATGCCAACGTAAAACCAAAATAAATTTTCACTTCCAAAAGTTGGTGAATTTCATCGAATGGCAATCAACACCAAGTGAAAGTTCATTCCATGAGATAATGTTGTTCATTAATTTATTAATTTTTTACTTTTAACTATGTGATCATTCCTTGGCTTGGGATGGATATAGATGGTTATTGGTCCACATTCGTCAAGTCTTTCTTTATATATATATATATATATATTCTCTTTTCATTTTTCATAATTAGGTGGTCCACATTAGTGAAGGTTTTCTTTTTTTCCTTTTTTCTTTTCATTTTTCATAATTAGGTGGTCCATGTGATCATAGTTTTCAAGTTTCTTCGTTGGATCATGTTTGTAATTTTAATGATGCATAACCTTTCTTCGAATATGACTGTTATTTCTTTTTCCTTCTGATTAATAGTTGTCAAGCAACATTTGCAGTAAACTTTTAATTGAATTTTCTTGGACTTCCAACTCCTGATTTCATAACTAGTTTAGAAAAAAAAAAGCCATAATTATTAAGGACAACTAATCTGACTGTCATGACAATTTAAACTGTAAAAGTGTCTTATCTAACAATTGAAATTGAGTATATAGCTACAATTTACGCAAGAGATGTTTTGGTTGAAAAGATTTTTCTAAAAATTAGGTTTTAAACAAAATAGGTATGTGGTTAATTGTGATAGCTATAGTATTTTGGATTTGAACAAATATATTATATACCATTGTCACACCAAACATATTGATGTAATGTATCACTGAATTCATGAAATGGTGAATAATAGAGAGATTTTATTAAAAAATATTAACGGTAATAAAAATTCAATTGACATACTAACTAAAGTAGTCACCTAAGATAAACACCAATTTTGCGGAACAAAACTCCAAGTGATATTGAGGAGCCAACATTCTTCCCATGGGTTGGAGGTCAAACCCACATCATCAGATAATAATAATAAAAATGAGATAATTTTACATTGATGCTCTTGTTATAAAGAAATATAAATATAATTTTTTTTTTTTTAGATTTTTGGGTATGACATAGAGATGAAGCAAGAAATAACCCATCAAAGAGTTTATTTTTCTAGTCTACTCAGATCAAAAATAGAAAATGTCAGATTTTTTCTTAGTTTTTAATTCGTCGCTAGGTATTATCAAGATAATTAAAGTTTATTTAAAAAATTGTTTGAAATATTATTTCTCTTGTATTGATTTATAATCATAGAGTATTGTGAGATTTTAATTAGAAAAATAATTTGAATATTTTTGATTGTTGATTTCAAGTTAATATATAACTTAAGAGTGATTGTACTTAATTTTTGTTGATAATGAATTTTATTTAGAATTTGTTCTGTGGTTTTTTTTTCTTTATGCTAGAAAGTTTTTTATATAAATCATATATTCTTATTTATAATTAATTTATTTTATTTCTTACATACAATACAACTGATATTTTCTATAATTAATTGACTTAATTAATTTACATAAATAGATTTGGAAGTTTGTACCCCAATAATGAAAACATTATAATATACACAAAAATGTACAAATTCAATATAATGGGTCGGCATTCTTGTTGATTCATTATTATAAATGACGACAAAAAGATGAAAAATTAGTTTTATATTGAATTATAAGTTTGAGAAAATTGAAAGGTAGTTGTAACATTGATTATAAGAAAACAATTTTACGAGGGGTTTGTCAATTGCGATACATCTGATAGATATAAGTGCCAGTTGTGTTGATTCTTTTGTTCAATAAAATCTTGATGTTTGTATTTGGAAAAGGGACTCTTATTGTTAGGATGCAGTGTGAGAGGTGACACAATAATGGCCACCCACCATGCAGACCAACTGTTTGGAAGAACCAAAACAAAATAGTCTAACGAATGTTTGATTCTTCTTGTTTATTGTCCCACACTTCTTAATTCTTATTGGGAATTAATTTTCTTAAAAACTTTAGGTTAGTGGTTTAATAAGTCTTAATATATGATACGTGGAATGAATTTTCAGCTCTCTCTTCCCAAAAAACATATGTATCTGATTTATATAATATTGATTATAAGATTTAATTTTTATATAATAACACGTTATTGTTAATACATAAATACTATTCTTTTCAATTACCTAATTTCTTAATCAATCAAATTCGAATGAAAATTTACGAAATATGGGGTTTTCAAAAAATGAGGGTGGAGTATGTAAATTTTTATACAATAAGTTTACAATAAAGTGTTTCTTATAATAATTATATATAGTGAGCTTTTGGATGAACTCTTTAGTTTATATATTATATGACTAAAAGTTTTTTTGCTTTTAACATTGTATACTTAAGCCATCCACACTATATTAATTGTGATTTAAAAAGATAAATGGTTTGATTACGGGATTAACAATGACTTTTCTTGATGTGATTGACAATTATCAAAAACTTCTTATATAAAAATTTTCTTTACTTTATTGACATGTGGGCACTTGAAAAAGTAAATAAAACAAAACTAGAAATAGCTCATGCACAAAGTGGGTTGATTAGAGCAGAAGGGGGAAGTGTGGAATCTGATTCATAATAGATTTGGAAAGAATGCTCTTTGTTTGCCTATTTCCACAAGATCTTGCACATCAGAAATATGTTGAAGAATACAAATTCTCAAAGTATCAACTATTTACATGTTTCAAATACTAGGAAGGAGCTGGTCTGCAGTCCATAAGAGTTCGCTTAAAATAAGTGCACAATTTTACCAAAACACTATGAACACTGCTGTTTCTGCATCAAATTAATTTCTTTATCAAATGGGTCAATTATGTTTACCTAAATCCTTATAAGTTATGATACAATATTTTATAACTTTATGCTTGTGAATAATGGATTTGATTAGATGTCCATAAATTAGGTCATTGCTTTAGGTAATTTATTTTTATTACATTTGGTATAAGAGTTAGTACATATAGGTTATAGAATCTGATTAAATGATTGGTCTTGTGATACTATTTGTTCAATTTTAATTTTTAGGGTTTATATAGTTTTGTATCACATCGGGTTTAAAACCAAGATTATAACTTTTTAGAACCCTTTTTAGGGTTTTAGAACCATAAATTTTACCTTAATTAGACTGAAATCAAGTCAAATTATTGTTGGCATTGTAACATTGTTGTTGATTCCATTGCAAATTAAGACCATCCAAGTGATAAGGTCTCCTGAAATTCCACCAAGGAGAGCCAACTACTCATGTCAAACTTTTACCTCATGATTCCAAGTCTAATCAATGATTAGAATCGTCGAATTTGGTGATGAATAAAATGTAGGGCTCCTTTACATAGTGGGTTGAAATCCGGCAAAAAAAACTTGAAAACCTAACCCATATGATCAAACAAGTTTTACCCAACCTAAAAGTCAACGATCAACCAATTGACCAATCAATGGGCCAACCTAGATCTAGTCAATTCTGCTAACCTGACTAGTTCAATACCTAATTAAGCCAAACCAAGCAGTCAACGGTCAACAAGTTTGACCCACCTAGTCGAATGTTATACAATTTTCATGAATTGATGACCAAGTCAACTTGATCCACGTGCAATGCCTGCATGTGCTACACATTAGTATTTTTGCTAGTGCATGACATGTTAAAAAATCTGCCAGCGTATGCATGTGCATCATGGCTTGTGCAAGCATGTTTGATTGTTTTTTGGCACGTGTTGGTGCGTCAAGTGGTTTTGTGATGCATGAAAGGGTGATTTTCTAGCATGTGGAATCATGTCATGGTATTTTTTGGCACATGATGACTCATGGCATAGTGACGCGTGTCAGTAGTTGCAACACTTGTAGAACCTTGTTTGTTCTGGTTTATTACCTTTTTGGAGTATTAAACCTTATAAAAAGATTATAGTTCACTATGTTTGATGCAACCTTATTGAATATTGATTGTCAAAAATATTAACAAACCATATCTCATCAAATCTTTGTTAGGTTAATTAATATAAAGTATCATAGAAATAATTTAGTGAATTGTCATAATGTTTAATACATATAGTTTCCTACCCAAAAGGGGTTATTATGTGTATTAAGATTTATGGTAGCATAAGGTTAGTAATTGGAGATACATGGTCATGAATAGTTTCAATGCACCCAATGGTGGTTATGTTTATTCAATTGAACAATGATCTAGAAAGTTTATCTAATTAAAGAGAATATTTCTTTCAAAAAATCATATAATTTTAAGGTCTTCATATGGTTTTATAAAATTGTGTTTGAGACTATAATAGCATATCATTTTCTCAGCCCAAATGAGAATTAATAGTGATGTAACAGAGATTCTAATTTAGAGTAGCTTATGAAGTTTTAAAGCTATTCTAATAGTTGATTATCCATAAAACTATATTGGTTGCATTGTTTCCATTTGAAATCAATTATAACAACAATGCTACAATTGAGGTACTGATTGTAAGCAACTTCAAGAGATGGAAATTTGACATTGAGTTTGCACTAGGATAACTGATGTTGATATGGGTTTGCAAGAAGAAGAACCACCCAAACCCACTGATGAAAGACTAATGAGAAAGGTCTAATCAGCTTAATATTCTTGCCATGAAGAGGACCATTGTTGAATACCTTTTGATTTGTCTGTTAGAAATCACTAATGCTAGAGATTTTCTCAACACCATCGAGCAAAGATACCAAGTTTCAAACCATGTTGAAGTTGCCCACCTGATTAGTGAATTGGCTAGAGTTAAATATGCAACTCTAAGAGAGTTATGGAATTTATTCTAAGGATTATAGAGATATAGTCTAAATTGAAGAATCAATAATCTCTCATCAATGATAATTTCGTTGTTTAGCACACACTCTCAACTTTTTGCTTACAAATTTAATCATATCAAGATAGTTTGCAATGTTCAGAGTGATAATTTGAGCATCAATGATTTGATCACTACATGTGTGGCTAAAGAAGAAAAGTTAAAGTTAGAGAGGGTGGAAACTATCAACTTGGTTGGTTTGCAAAATAAGAAGCACAAGGCACATGTTCCTAATAACATTGGAAATTTTAGAAAGAATGATACAAATTAGCCTAGATGAGGATAAAGATGAAGGGTAATTGTTTTTTTTTTTTTTTTTGGCAAGAAAAAGGGTGACACGAGGGCCAACTATAAAAATTCTAGGCTTGGTTAGATAAGAAGAATAAAGAGCAAGGTAATGCTCTAACTTTTGTTTTTTTATGAGTCGAATCTTGTTAATGCTCTTAAAGATAGTTGGTGTTTGATAGTGGTGTTATTATTTGCGTGACTTTTACTTTGCAAGAACTAAACAATAGGTGAGATTTGATTGAAAGGGAGGCCAAACTTAAAGTTTGAAATAATGTTGATGTGGAAGTTTGTTGTATTGGTATAGTTAAACAATTGTTAGACACTGGTTTTGAGCTTTGTTTGGAAAACTCCTTTTATGTTAATTCCTTTACGAGGAATTTAATTTTTGTTTCTTTACTAGATAAAACGAGATATAAACTTATTTTTGGGAATGGAAAAGTTGATTTATGGTTTAATTTGTAGATTATTGGTTGTTGTTTTCCATATGATAATTTATATAGCTTATGTTTGGCCCTTAATAATGGTAATTGTTCCCTAAATGTTGAAAATATTGGTGCAAAGAGGTTTTTGATTCATAGATTGATGAAAGAAGAGATTCTTCCACCTTTTGATTTTCAAGATTTGCAACCTGTATTGATTATATAAGGGGTGAATTGACCAAGACTAAGAAACATGAATTAACTAGGAGTTAGGATCTTTTGGAGATTATTCATAAAATATAAGTGGACCTTACTTGTCTACCTTATGTGGTAATAAATATTTGATCACTTTTATTAATGATTATTCAATATGCGGCTACATATTTCTAATTAAAGAGAAATTTAGTGCTTTTGAAAAGTTTAAAATCTTTAACATTGAATCTGAGAAATAAATTGGGAAAGTCATCAAGGTTGAGAGATTTGATCAAGGTAGAGAGTATTATGGTAGATATGATGACTCAAGATAACAAATGGGTCATTTTGCCAAGTATTTGTGAGATTATGGAATTGTTCCTCAGAATGTTATGCCTAAAACTCTCGAATAAAATCATGTATCTAAGAGACTAGGGGTGGACACGAACCAAATTGAACCTAAACACCTTTTAACTCGAGTTCAACACAAATGGAAAATAACTTAACTCAAGTTTGATTCGAGTTCATTGAGCCAAAATTAAGGGTGGCTCTCAAGTTTAACTTGAATAAAAAATAATTTGACTTAGTTTGGTTTGAGTTTGACTTGAATTCATAGCTTAAATTAGTGATTCAAATTCATTAATCGATTTGACTCAAATTTATAGTTTGAATTTGTGACTTGCATTCATGGCTCATGTTTGTGACTTATTGATAAAACGATGTTGTTTTATCCAAATAATATACAAAATCACTTATTTGAGCCATAAATTTGAGCTGAACCAAGCCATAAATTCAAACTATAAATTCAAGTTAATCTGAACCAAATCAAGTCATAGATTTGAACTATCAATTCGAGTTATGAATTCAAACCAAACTTGAGTCAAACCGAACCAAACATCCTTTAGCTCAAGTTTGACTCAATTTAAAAAATAAGCTAAATTTTCTAGCTTAGATTCGGATCAAATTCAACTCAAACAAATTTGAGTTGAGATAAATCAAGTCGAGCCAGCTTTTAAGACCAAATTGACTTAAATCATATCTAGCCCTATAAGAGACGCAATCACACCCTCAAGAGGATAATGAGAAACATTATGTACCAATCTAATTTTCTAGAGTATTTGTGGGGTGAAGAGATCAATAATTTATTGTATATTTTCAATAGGGTTCCTTCATAATCAATGTCAAAGTCTTCTTTTGAGTTTTAGACATAGAGAAAACCTAGCTTGATATATGTTCAAATTTAGGGATGTCCAGCTGAGGTAAGGGTTCACAACCCTAATGAAAAGAAATCATATCCTAGGATTGTTCGAAGATATTTCATTGGTTGTCCCGAGCATTCCAAAGGATTTAGATTTTGTTGTCCTTTGAAATGCTATAATGGTTGAATCTATAATAGTCAAGTCCTTAAAACTAGATACAATATAAGGTAGCAACACTTAATCCTTGAAGGAATATGAAACAGGTCTGTTTGGTACTACCCTTCGTCTAATAGATATAGTGGTATTTTACCAAATCCAATTATAGAGTCTAGAAAATGTGTTTTTGAAACTCCTATAAAACCATAGACTATTCAAAATGAGGCCATTATTGAATATCCTGTTACATATCCCACTTTAGATCAACCACCAATGACTGAAATTGTTATTGATAAGCCAATAATTGAAATTCTTGTCAGAAGATCAACTAGATAGAAATGTCCAACGATTTCTAATAATTATTATATTTATCTTAGTGTGACAGATTATGACATTGGTCATACTGTAGGTTTTGTGAGCTATATGTTAAAGAAGTGTCTTAGAGCCAATCGTCACTGATATAATGTTGTAATCATTATTATTTTAATTAATAAAATATGACATTACATTATCTAATATTGTGTTTGTAATTAAGATCATTGTCTTAAGAATGGTTGAATCGTGATTAGGGCCCTAATGTATGACAACTAATCATGAGGATCTTATATGCACATTAGGTGGTCATTATTGAAACATCCATAGTTCTTATATTACCATGATTAAGGGCACATGCAATAATAATAAAACTATCATAATATTAAATAAATCTATTGAAAGATAATGACAAATCACACATGTCAAAATGGTTCGTTGACAGCTTGATACAACACAAAAGTGTACGTTGTAGAAGTGTTCATTGGAAAGACTAGGTAAACAGATTCCATATGGATGATTACTCTAGTATCTATGAAATATATCCTTTTAATGAATAAAGGTACATGTGATTTTTAGACTTGAGGCCACCAAACTGTCTTGTACAAGTATTGATGTGGTTTGACATTAGCCAAATGTAGTTCTTATAAAGGATTGTTAGAATGGTAGTGATTGACCATATCAAGATATGTATGAAGGCTATGATAGACTGACAATAGATGTATCACTTCTGAGCATGGGAGCTAATATCTCAAATAGGCCTACTGACCAATGACAATGACCATTTAAGTCAGTGGCCACACTAAAACTGAGTTGGTGGTTAATTTGATATTGTTCGGTCCTTGACAAGAGTCAATCCATATAAATTAAAGATCATTAAAGAAGACATTTAGTTTGTACCTCAGCCTTGAAGAGATATTATATGACAAAAGGATTAAATTAGACAAATAATCGTATCACTGAGAAGTTAATCAATCAATTATTGACACTCCATTAATCGATTGGTTATAATGTCTTGTTATATGTCAATCTCAATCTATGTCTAGACGAATACTAGGTCGAGATCTTGACATAAATCTAGTCACTACTGACTTAATGAATAGCCTATGGGCCGTACTTAAAAGGAATTGATCAAACTATAGAAATATATAATTATCTAAATTGGATTTGATCTAAAACATAGATAAAAGATTTCAAGTCTTGGGAGAGATTTGGGCTCAAAGTGTAGTTTATTGCACCTAGAGACCAAAATGCAATAATCTTAAGGTATTTGGATGTGTATGAAATTGTGATAGTTTGGGTTTATCCAATTGGATAATGATAAACCCGAATTAGGATTTCTTTAGCTCATGTATGGTCGTGCAAGCTTCATGCTTAGGTGTATGAGGTAGCTGGATAAGGATTGTCAATTATCCCTATTTGTCCTAATAATTTGAATAATGTACAAATTGTATGAGATCAGATAAGGTGATGTACACTTGTACATCTGCAATGTATGAGTATATGACATCTACATATGCGAATTTCACAATTTCAGAACTTTTGCCTATATACATAGATGCAAGCTCGTACACCAAATACTCCTAGTCATGCATCACATTCTAGCAAACAACCATGCTCATTTTTGGCTTCCTTGTAACACCTTTAGGCACACTCTAACGACATTAATGTATTTTCTATATGTTTAGAATTAAATTCAGGTTGAATAAGATAGAAATTGGAATAGATACTTATTTTGTCCTGACGTACAATTGTGCACCTCAGGAATGCATGCATACTCGTGCATTTTATATATTGATGTATGCCTATACATTCAACGATGTATGACCATACATAGTTAAAATTTTGGACTCCTGATTTAAGCATGAGTCATGATTAAGAAGGAAAGGCTTTATGTATATAAAGTTGACCTTTGCTAAAAAGAAAACCTTAACTTTTTTCACTTTACACTAACATCAAAGAAGGAGATAATTCTGAAGGAAATTAAGTCGTCTAGCAACCAAGAACAAATAGTTTTCAATGAGTGAAAGAAGGAGGAGAAAGAGAAAAAAACCAGCATAGTTTGACCTACTTATTGGATCCCAGGTAAGTAGAGGATGATCTTTTCCTTGGATTCAGAACCTTAATTTATTCTTTGTAATGTTTGATTATGTTCATATTGAATTGTTGAGATTCATGATTTTTACTTGAATTGAGATCAATTCTTACCTGTATAGAATTATGATGATATATGATCTACATTCTATAAGAAATTAGAGCCTTATAATGTTGAAATTATAATAGGGCATAGCAAGACTTTGTGAATTTTATTTGATTAATGAAAATCTAGTCAAGAATGGTCAAATTTTGAGTTCTAAGGCACCATTTAAGATTGGGACTCATAGGGTCACGAGTGCATGTGGGTTAGGATAATAAGATTTTGCTAAAGCATTGTAACACCCACAGGTAAGCCTAAAAGCATTTTAGTATTTTTTTTCTTATTTTAAATTGAGTTAAGTAATGTTTTTTAGAGTGATACGCACTCATGTATAAAGGTATACATGGATATGTATTATCAACAAATGTGAATTTATCAAATAAAATAAAAATCATTACAAGAGCAAGTGTTGCCTTAGTTGTATAACACAACGAACATTCGTATAAAGTCCATACACACCCGTATATTGCATCCAAGAGGCAAAAATAAAAGTGCATTTAACCTAATCCTCTAAGTATTTTTTCTCACCCTAATTGCACCCAAACGAGAGAGTAGTGAGAGGAGAGTTTTATAGTCGTCAAAAAAGTGCCATTGGTCACAGGAAATCATAACCACGTGAAGATTAGGACATTCTTTAGAAGTTAAGTAAGTTGATACTTCCTTTAGTGGCCTAAAAATTTGAATTAAAAGAATATGTTCCCTATGATGATGAATTATGGGTATCCAAATTATTTAATGCGGTTATAATGTTGTTATATGTGTTAATTTGTGCATAAACTCGGTTAAAATGCTTTTATAAATTCTATAGACATGTTGTTTAAGTTAAAGTATTGTTTGATAATGTTGGATCCTTGATTTGAAATTATTGTGATAGTATATATGATTATAACTATAGAAAAAAGTTTATTATTATTTGAGAGCATGTTTGGATTGCTTGCATTTGAAATAGATAGTCGGAATTAGGCTAGAAATGTGTAGATCAGAAGAATTGCGATGTCCAGATCATGACACACGATCATGTATGGCCCTATACATGTTCATGTGTCCTTAATTTAAAATAGGAAAGTTTTGCAATATGCACGCGCTCATTCTGAGGAAAGCCATACACGATCATTTAGTATGGGATACATGCATTGTGTGACTTTGCAAAAGTGGATGTCGTGCTTAAAAAGAGACACACGAGAGTGCACCTTAGGCGCACACCTATGTATCTAGTTAAAAGATCATTTTACCCCTAATTCATACACAACAAAAGGGGAAAAAGAAAAAAGAGGAAAGAATAAAAGATTTTAGTAAGAAAGATAATCTAGTTAGAACAAGAAATAGTGTTTGACCATATGGAAGACGACACAAGACCCCAATTGAATTAGATATAGGTCAAAAATCAGAAAAATTAAGAAAAATTGTTTATATCTAGATAGCCATCAACTACATAAGTTGCAAGATTCGTGAAAGCAATAAGGGTTAGATACTTATGAGATGTATCATTCACTCAGTGTCAAAACATATAACTACCTAGTTTAGATCAAGTGTACATGGTAAGGGATTATGGATTTCTAGTTATTTCTCACGTGGTTAACATGATACATCACATATATACCCACGATAGGGATTATCCCAAGATGGTTTAAACAATAGTTTTTATTAGCTTATATGACAAGGGAAAAGACTGCTAATAGATTTTTTTCATGTGACCAAGGTGTCCCAAATAGCTAGTCCAAAAGGCTATATGACAAGTGTGCAAGACATGACAAAACTTTCATTAGAGCATCAGATATGTCGATTTTAACTTAGACCTTATTAACCTTTGTGAATAACCTATGTCAGGCACAAAAGTGTCAAGTGGTGACTACATTCAGATTCATAAATGGAATATCAAGTTTATTAGTTTATATGTGTATTTAGGGTGTTGAAAGGTCACCGATTTACTGAGTGTTTTTACTCACACATTCTTTTTGTTGTTTTACAAGTAAGGTGAGTAGCGGTGTATATAGGGGGACCACGATCTAGTGAGTAGCTACGCGAGAGCGATATGTCCTTTTTCATTTATATATTTTTCATATATATGTTTCAATTATGATTTATGAGTTATTATGCAAACACATTACTTATGTTAAAATTTTCGATAGTTTATTTATGAAACTTAATAAATGAGGTATTTCAATATTTACTCTTATCACGCCTTTTTGCACGCTTGAGTATTTATGATCATGCATTAAATAATATGGTTTTGAATTAAACAACCCACTTGTGCACATATTTTTGGGTCATATTATAGGCAAGAGTATGTATCTAGAGAAGAGTATTACAGGCATATACCCATGCATTAAAACATGCATGCATGTACGTCTTATCCTTGAATTTGGATTTTGTTGGTTGACGAACATGCAGTGAAACATGTGTGATCATCCATGGATAAGAACTTTTTGGTATCATTTATGCTCATATATTGAGTAGGTATGGTCGTGCATGGTTGGAAAATTTGATGAAATATTATATAATCTAAGTTGAAAATGATGAACAATAATAGGGAGATATACGCTAGTGTGTCTAATCCATACATGCCCACACATCCCCTTTTATATTCATGTACATGTGAGAAAGTAATTGGGAATGATCATGCACGTTGAGTTAAAAAAATGTATGTTCGTGCCTACAAGATGGTCACACCCGTACCTGAATAAAAATTGGAGATACATGCTTGGGATAGACCTGGGAGTGATTGTATGCTCATATGACATCATGTACACTTGTACATTATGAAATGTATGCCTATATATAGAAGAGAAAGTATGGTTGTGACTTGGTCATGTATAGGTTAGGCACATAATTGATTAATATAGATTTAGATGATGATTTAAGGCCTGATGAGTTGTTAAAATGAATTTGAAGCGTAGATACCTGAGAGGAAACCTAGATATGAGCAAGAACATCAAAGTAGATATGGAATGGATTAGAGATATATTTGAGAGAGTTTCGAGTGATTAGGTATCAATACGGATTAGATATCGTGATAAGATATTAGATGAGATGATACCTATATAATATAGATGAAGAGATTATAAGTTGATTAATGGAGTACCTATGACCTAGACATATACATAGATAACATAAAGTTTGTCGATTGGTGTCCTTAGATGGAAAGATAATTGTCAAGATCGTGTGTTTGTCAATTGGCTAAGACTGTCCAGGGCAAAAAGACTTTGACAATTAGGGTCTATAGATTGATAAGCTAAGAGTTTGAGTCTGTTGTTTAGCAAAGATATTAGACAACCATGACTAGAAAGCCTTAGAGATTGGTCATTAGAGTGGGTACATCGATTCTCTTAAATTCAATTAAAATTCAATAGCTTGAGATTAAGATAAAGATAACCTAGGTTAATAAAAGAAAAATGATATATTTGGAATGAGAGAATGTAGAATAAGTCATTCTTACTTATCAATTGTTTTTCACTCACTCATTTTCTTTAAATTTTTCTAGTGACAGAGTTAGAACTGATGGTGGCGAGTCAATTGGTTAGTGATTTAGTGATATACGGTAGACAGACTCATAGGCTATAAATGGCCATTTATAAAAATTATTATTATGGGTTGTCTTTTGATTATTAGACTTGAGTTTGATTATTTTAGTACACCTAGAGTATGAATATTTATAAGATTTTTTTATTTCTTAGGATATTTTATTGGATACTATTTTTATTTTAATTAAATAAAAAATTTAGCAATTTTTCAGAATATATGATCCATATGCATTTTGATTATAGTTGATTACACATATTGAAAATTTCATACATGCATAATTAGATTTAGTGGCACTTCATCCTAAGGGATAAGACTTTCAGGGTGAGGTGTTACACTTGTCTTCGTTTGTGCATAGTGTGTTTATTGAGATACGATCCAACTCTTGAATTGAGAAAGACTTTAACACCTTCTAGTGACTGTGAAAGACAAAAAAGCTTCTAAATACATATATAAAATTCTAAACACCTTATAGATGTTTATATGTATGTTGTGAATCATTATTTTATAAATGAGATCCTAAGGGAAGGTTTTAAGGTATTTTTGTTTATTTTAAAATTTTAAACAAAGATTTTGCTACCTATGAAATTTGTAAAACCTTACATTATAAATAAACTATTTCAAGCCCATGGAATAAATGAAGTCCATGGGTGACAATAGAGTATGGGATATTATGGAGTTATTTGATCGTGTCAAGTCTATAGGTTGTAAATGGGTTTTCAAGACCAAGAAAGAGACTAAGGGAAAAATTGACATATTTAAGGCAAGACTGATTGCTAAAGGTTTTACTTTTGAGAAGACATAGATTTTAATGAGACATTCTCTCTTATATCCACTAAGAATTCATTTAGAATTATAATAGTTTTAATGGCTCATTTTGACTTGGAGCTTCACCAAATTGGATGTAAAGACAATCTTTTTAATAGAATTTTATATTAGGAAGTCTATATGAAGCAACCATAAGGTTTTGAAGGTGAAGGAAAAGGACATGTGGTTTGTAGGTTAAAGAAGTCCATATACGGAATAAAACAAACTTCTCAGTAATGGTATCTAAATTTAATGAAGTGGTGACTTCAAATAGATTCATTGAGAAAAAATTTTGGTCAATGTGTTAATGTAAAGATTAATGAGAAGAGGTTCATTTTTCTTGTATTTTATGTCGATGATATTTTACTTGCAAGTAGTGATATTAATATTCTTCTTGAGAGCAAGCAAATTTCATAGGCTTTTGATATAAAATATCTTGGAAAAGCATCATTTGTCCTTAGTATTCATATTCATTATGACAGAGCTTGCAGGTTACTTGGGTTGCAAAAGACCTATATTGAACATGCTCAAGAGGTTTAACATGCATAATTTTAAGGTTGGAGATGTACCTATGGTGAAAGGAGATAAACTTAGTATCAAGCAATGTCTTCCTAATGATATAGAGATGGCATCTATGTCTCATGTTCTTTATGCTAGTGCAACTAGAAGCTTGATGTATACATAAGTTTGCACTAGGCCCAACAAAACATTTTATGTAAATGTTTTTGGTCATTATCTCTCTAGTTCAGGTATTGATCACTGGATTACAGCCAATAAAGTTACAAGATACTTACAGAGAACAAAAGACTTCAAGCTTATATATAAAAGAGTGAAAGATATTAAAATAGTAGGATATTTTTATTCAAATTTTGGTTGTTGTCAAGATGATTATAAATTTACTTCAGGATACATTTGTATGCTCATTAGTAGGGATATACCATGGAAGAGTGTCAAACAAACTTTGACACGATTATCTAATAATCATATGGTCAATTAACCTAATAATCATGTCTTTAGAGATCAAGGAACATGATAAGGATGGTTGAAACCACTTGGATAATCGTGAACCATGAGTGATGTTACTTTGTGAAAAATATAAAAAGAATAAAATATCTTGGGTGAGACATGTCACATTCACATATATCAATATTTCACAATGCAAAAATTGAGAGATTAGAGAGAGAGTTGGAGAGACACAATTCGACACTTAAAAGGACTATTTTGGTTGCTAGAATTTCTCTAGCCATGTGAAGGCTTGCTTTTGGCCAGAAGTTCATGTAAGTAAGCTCTAACATCTCACATTAAATCGAATAATTTCTGAAATGACATGTAGTTTGTTTCCTAAGAATTCTTTATAGAATAATTGGTTGTATAGATTATTTTTTTTTCCATAAGGATGTAATTAACGATAAGAGGATGGTAATTCATATTGATGGACATTAGCTTGATGAATATGGGTATAAACATGTCTGGTCATTTTAAATGAATGGTATGAGCATGCAAAATGTAGAAAAATAAGATGTTATGATTTACCTAGGGCTAGAGACTCATGTTCCATGCATTAAGGTGTAGAGACAATTGTCAAAAACATTAGATTTATAGTTATAAAAAAAGGTGCACAATCGTGCATTTTGGTGATGAATGGTTGTACACTCGATAGGTTAAAGACAGTTGGTGATGGTCATGCATAAGGTACACAGTTATGAAACCTTACATAAGGATGCACAATCGTGCTTGTAATTGTTTGGCGAACAATCATAGACACTAAAAGTACATAGTTATGATAGAGAAAAGGATTCACAGTCGTTAAACATTACAAACGTATAGTCATTAGACAAAAAGGGTGCATAGTCGTGAGTAAAAAAGTGCACACCCATGCACATGCTTAAATGACAAACAATTGTGTATGGATAGTCACACCTATTCATAGAACTAAAATTATGATAATACCCTTATGTTATATGTTGGAAAAAAGGGACTAAGTAGGGACAACCTTATAAGAAAGAATTAAGTTGACATATGAGATACATGTGTCTAATTGTGTAGAAGACAACACATATCTTAAGCAAATCAAATTTGGGTAAAAAATAAGAGAAATTATACATGAGTGGAAAATGACTAAGTATTTAGTAAGAGTCACCTTTTAAGTGCAAAGTAGTATAGGATAAGTATTTAAGGGTCAATGTTATATGATCTTTGGCTCAGGTTTGGAGTCACTATTGTGTGATTTTTGGCTCACAATCTCACATAAAAGTATGAGGGTTATAGCTAGATACTTATGAAATGTTCCATGCATACACTCATATAAGGGCATTTAGGGTGTCAATTGAGCAATTAATTTACAATTGTGTGCATTGAAAAGGGAATTACATCAAATATTCCTTACATTGTCAATGAGTTGCTTCATATGCATGCTTATGGTAGGAACATCTATGGATGTTTTTTCATGGAAGCCCAACCAGTTATTATGAACGTGGAAAAGGGGATTACATCAATGATTCCTTGAATGCAACATCTGTAGGTATATCTCAAGGGCATTATGGTCATTTTACTTGTGTTTTGTGAATGTGTATGATTTTGGTTTGAAAATGGATTGAAAATAAGGTATATATTAAGCATTTTGAGTGATATATAATCGTACATGGAAGGTTTATGCTAGTACATCATGTGACTGTCAACAAATTGATAATGTGCCATATGAGACATTTTAGAAGAATTCACAATCAGACATGTCTAGTATGTACTCATGTGCATGTTGTTACATAAAGTTTTTATAAAAGGAATGTTGTTGTGAATTATGGGTAACGATCCCATTATTCACTTCACTCATTCATATCCTTCCCAAAAAAGGAGTTCGACAGTTTTGTGTGTTCGCTGGTAATTTTGACAACTGGCATAAGTTTTAGGGGTCATTTGGTTGGGGTGTTTTAAAGATTACCTTGGTAATCTATTTTTTATTACTTACATTAACTTGTTTGGTTTGTCAATAATAAAATATTACAGTAATCTTCTATTACCAATGCTGATATGACAGGTAATATAGGTGGTAATCTGATTATCACATTTACCTTAGGTATTAAAATATTACCAAGGTAATCTTTGACTTTATTATAATTATATTATTATTTATTAATTTTTAAGACAAAAATAAATTTATTTTTAATTAATATAATAAATAATATAAAAAAATTAAAAAATAATTATATTCAAGGGCATTTAAGTAAAATAATTTACTAGTATTCTTTTATTACTGTTAACCAAACATATTAATTATTTTTACCATCTATTTTTACCAAAATTTATCAATAATCATTTATACCCAGTAATCTTCTCAGTAACCTATCTTCAAGGTAATCTTTCTATTTTAGTAATAAAACATTATACAAACCAAATGCCCCCTTATAAAGATCAAGAACGTTTCTAACAATAAATCGACTAGCAAGGAGTTTCGAGTAAGTAGGGATTCTATTTTAGATGCTTTAACATGAAATTTGTGGTTTGTGATAATGTTTTGATATACAGGGTACAGATTTTGTTGTTGTTTTTCAATATATTAGTGATTATAAATATTAAATATGTGTACATATTTATGAGATAAGTAGGTTTGGTATGGTGATTGATATTGACTTGGGGAAAATAAAGGATTTCATGTTGAAAGATGTCCGCATTGTGAAATGTATATGATAGAAGTGCTCAATAACAAGAGAACATATATATGATGTTATATATTGAGACTTTGTGTGATATGCTTTTGAGTAATATGAAAATCCAATGAATGATGGTTTGATCTCTAGGTTTGTATGGTTAGAAACTGATTTTCATGCTCCTTAAGGCATCAGAGACATATATAGATATGTGAAAAACATTAGAAATACTGTAGAATTTGATTAGAGACCAATAAAAGCAAAATATAACTTGGAATTCATGCTCCAAAAGCCATGTACAATTGTACCAAGGTTAGTCACGATCGTGACATGCCTAGAATAGTTTTATTTTAGGTCATGTATTGTGCACGAGGATGTGTGCACCTACACATGCAAAACTAAAACTTACATAAAAGATTTTCTAGTGATCGTATGAAGGTCACACATCACTAACCGATGACTCATAGACTAGGATGTAGGGTATGCTCGTATGTCTAGTGTGGACAATCATATGTAAGGAAGAATAACAATAATATCCTTAGGAAGTATGTAGGTCAAAAAAGATGTGTTAGAAAATTAGAAAAGGTTATACACCCATGCACTTAACCGTGCACTCATGTACATGCCTATACGTGAAGTCACAGTAGGGAGTTAAGTCATGCATGGGAAAAGTAGGATGTACACATGTGCATGCGACTATGCACACTTGTACATAGAGTTATTAAACATGTATATCCATAAGGGATTAGTCGTACATCAAAGGGTGGATGTACACTTGCACACCTAATAGTGTACACCCGTACATGACTAATAATGAATAGTAAAATGATGAGAAATAAGTTGTATTTGAGGTATTGTCTCGAAGGATAGTACAAACTTTTAGGGTATGCAATAGTACATATGTGTCTAAGGGAGATGATAATTATGGCGAGAGATGTAAGTTAGGGTAAAAACTAATGTAAGCCTGAGTTGATTTAATGGCTCAAGATGTATAAATGCTAGCCATGACTTGTGGTCATTAAGGTCATTACAAAAATGTATCGTGAATTATACGCCCTATATCGCCCGTAGTAGGGCAAGTTTGTGGTAGGACACTATACCCATAGTAAGGTACACTTGCTTGAAGAAGAGTCTAGTTTAGTTTGTGTAGGTGAATAGATTGCACAATGATGCTCATATGGCCAAAGTGATAAATCTTTGTATCAATCCAGTCTCATTGGTATAGTATACTGTTTCATATGAGATAGTGTTTTTACTCGAACAAGTAATATTGATATAGTCATCCCAATTTATAATCCATAATAATTCTTCAGTAATTGAGCAAGACCCAAATAGTGTAACACCCTCATTCCAAATATCTTACCATTCAGGGTAAAGTGCTACCAAAATCTACTATACATGAGTAGATAATTAAAATTAATCCATAAACCTATATTTGCATGCAAAAATCTCATATCTAAATAATTCATCAAAGTCTTTTATTGTAAAAATTAAAAATATATATTATCCAAAAGCATACCCAAGCATATTAATATTTCTCAACTCAATAAATAACCTATGTACTAGTAAAATAAAATCTATAATCATAATATTCTCAAAGTTCACTAGTCAAGATATTTACGCCTATGAGTTTATTTCTCAGATATCACTCTATCACTGAGTTGTCGCCTCCCCTTCATCATCACCTCTAACCTTGTCACTTGTAAAATGCAAAAGAAGGGAATGAGTATAAAACTCAGAAAATAGGGATGATCTATCCTACAATCTCAAAATCTCAATTGATATCTTTCCTCTACTACCTAGGTTATCTTGATCTTATGTTATCGATACCTAACTTGATCTTAGGGAATCAATGTAAGCACTATAATGAACTCTCTCTAGGCAATCTCTCTCTAGTCTAAATTGTCCAATCACTCATCGTCTTTGATAAGGTAATTTACTTCAATATAACAAAGTTATCGAGTCTTGAGACTATCGAAAATATTACTCTTTCATCTAATTTTTGGAATGTCCATAAAGTATGATAGTGTCATGGTTGAAATAATAGTGGAAGCCAATAAGGTTTACAAAATCCCATGGACTTTAAGATCACTTTAAAGGATGTTCCCACTAAAGAATTGAAAGTGAATCTCATGGTAGATGAGTCATATATGATTGGTATAGCTATGGAAACTCTAATGAGAAAATCCATTATAAAAAAATGATTTGTTATCATTAAGTATTTGTTATATGTATCTCAATAAGGGAGATTATGTTATTAGTCAGCCTTCATGAATTATCAATCTGACAAGTATTTATAGTGATATAAGAAAAGATAAAGTCTATGATTGATAATAATTTATGAGATTCATGTAATAACCTGATAGCATTTGTAGCTCATTTGGATTAGAGCTTTACTAGAAGGATATGAAAACTATATGTTTGAACATAATTCTTAGTAAGGAAATCTATATGGTGCAATCATATTTATCAAAGTTACAATGAATGAAGCTTTTAATATGTAATCTTAAGAAGTATATTTATGGTTGAAATAGACTTCTTGACATTGGTGTTTCAATTTTAATGAAGTTTCAATTTCACATGGCTTTATAGATAACAAATTGGACCAATATAAGTATATGAAGATTAGTAGAAGTAGATTTGTCTTTTATGATATGATTCAATATGTTGATACAGTGATATCAACTTGTTTCATGAGATAAAGTCATTTTTATCCAAGACTTATGATGTGAAAGATCTTAGAAGTGCATCATTTGTTTTTAGTAATGTGATCCATTGTGATAAGATGTGAACTTTTGACTTATCTCAAAGTTTATGCATGAAATGTGTGCTTAAAAGAATCAACTTGCATAGTTACAAGACAAGTTGTGTTTGTTGTGAAATGAGATAAGTTTAATATCAAACAGTGTGTTAAGAATGAGGTTAAAAGGGAATTCATGTAAAATGTCCCTTATGATGATATTATTGGTAGTTTGATGAATGCACAAATATGCATGATCCTAATAGAACTTTTGCATTTAAGGTTTTCAATCAATGTTTGTCAAATCCAAGTTTTGTTATTGGGTTGTGGTTTAAGAGGTAATGAGATTTTGCAAAATATGATCTAAATTTATTTTGAGCTATATTATTATACTCGCTGAAAGGGTTACATTTTAGAAAAGTATTAAGTAGTCGTTACTGGCAGTGTTAACTATGGACATTGAATTCGTAGCTTGCTATGAGGCAACTTCTCAAGTTTTATGGTCAAAGGATTATACATTTTTAGACTACTTAATGTCAACTCTATTGATTGTGATAGCAGCGCAATTATGTTTTTTACTAAAAGTAATAAGACTATCAATAGATTGAGACATACAAAAATAAAATACTTTATAGTTATAAACCTCGTAAAGAAAAGGGATATTAATATAAAGTACATAAATATAGAGTTGATATAGGTTAAACCTCTAACCAAAGAAATAAAGCCTATAGCACATAAAGTCATGTTGAAAATATGAGGATGTTTAAGGTCTTTTAATATTTAGGGTAAGTGAGAGTTTTGTATTGTAATTTGTTGATAATTATTTTTTATCATGATCACATTGATATATTTATTTGTATATGGATATATGTGCATATATACAGTTATGGTATACTATGTGTCTTATGACAAAAGTTTTTTTTGAGTATAATAGTTGCATGCATATGTTTCGTGATATCTTAAGTAAGGTTGAAATGTACAAGGATTTCTCTTATTTCTTTTAAAACATAAAAGTTAAAGAGAAATCATAGAGAAGATTAACAAAGAGATAACACCATTTGAGATCACATGATTACGTGTTATTTTTGCCACATTCATAGATCACTAATCTGTTTTGATTTGATTATTAATAATTATGATAATAAACAATCTTTTGTTGATTAAATGACATAAGTAATGTTTTGGTTCATTATTAGTGACCATATTAATTGGATAGATTATTATAGTGTAATTTTGTCTTTGGACTATTTGTTTTCTTAAAATAATGACCACGTAAAGTTAAAATGTTGAGTACCCAAGAGTCTAAAATTATTTTTTTCTAAAATAAAGTAAAAATAATTAATATTGTCAAAGTGAAAAAAAGTTAGAAAAATTTGGTTTAATAAAATCAAATAATTGAATAGTTTAACGACAGTTTATAAATAAACTTAAACGATCAATAAAGATAAACTCAATATATTTAAATGTTATTATTTGAATAGACGATAGTAGTATATATTTTAAGATTTATTAAATCTTTAATAAGAGTTATTAAATTATTATATATATTGGTTAGATCCCAACTCATAAACCAATATAGTGGGTTATTTCTATTAAAATTTGTTATTTAAGAGGTTTCAAGTATTTTTATAAATCTTAAGTTTTCATTTAATATTTTATATCTTATATGTAAATTGTGTATAATAGAATTATATGATTTTATATCTGATCATATATATTAAATCTTATACAGGAGCGTAACCCTTTTGGGTCCATTCTTCTAGGATATGCTTAAGGATGATTGTGGTAACATACTGTACTAAAGCAGAAGACAACTGGTAGGCATTAAATTTGGAGCTTCGGATGCACTCCCTCACTTCAAGGGACAGATGGTTTACTACTGTTCATAGTTTTTGGTGAAAAAGGAACGAAGTTTGAGATAATTAGGGTAAATTAGTATAGAGCTATTATCTGAATGTTGATTTCACACAAACTGTCTATTTTATAAGAGAAGTATATGCAAGCAGATGGAGATGGATATAAGCAGAATTTAAGAGGGTCTTCAAATACAGATCATACAATGATAGTGTCAGGAATTTTGCTACTTTCCGTACTAGAGCAGGGAAATTGCTTCTGCAATAATACTGATACAGTATCTAGGGACAATATATACTTCTTCCATACAACAAAATACTAATTTTCAACAAATCTACGAAAAAAAGAAGCTCTAATACTAAATAAGGGGTTGGTTTATAGGCTAAGTTATTTCTGCGAAGTATTATGACCGAGTGAGTGGCAACACGGGGCGTAAGCTCCTAATTCCATTCAACAGCAACAGCTCTACATAAGCCAATTTTGTCATAGAGAGAAAAATTGTACATTAATTTCAAGCAGGAGTCTTATAAACAGTGGATTGAGTCCCAGTCTGCCCTCTTATTTCAAACTTGATTGATTTAGAAAAATAAATTGGATGCTATTCTATTAAGATTAAAAAACCCTTTTGTCATTTACCCATCAAGATCCCCCACACACAAAAACAAAATAATTTATCCATTTCAATATATTTTACATGCAAAAACACATTCAATTCAATTCCTCGGCACATTGCAGTCATGAGATTTGAGGCCCAAACCAACAAAATAACACAAAAATCTAAACACATACAAACAAACAAACAAAGAAAAGACCCCCATTCCCTACCAAGTTTTCGTCGTTATTTTATACTGAATTTCAATTATTTTTAATGAATAATAATGACAAAAGAGAGTCCTGAAAACTCAGTAGTTCATCTCATATGGCTTTTAAGGCTTTTCTTTCATTTCACTATCTGTCCTTTTACCCTCTGCAGAAAGGGCCTAGCCGTCCTCTACTGCTTCTTGTCACTATATACCAATAATTTCAATTATTTTTATTCATATTCCTACTATTCATATTATATTTCCCTTTTCTATCACAAATATTTAGAAAACAAATATATATTACTATTAATATTAATATTAAAATCTTGCATTTTCAAAGCCGTGCAGATCGCTGACTCTGTTCAGATGCTTCCTCATAATAGCCACTTTAGCCAATCTCTCCGCGGCTCTCCAAGCCGATGTCGGCGTCAGCGGCTCCGGCTTCTCCTCCGCCATTTGTGCATTCACTCTTCCCCTCTGACCCTGCACCTGCTGCTGTTGTCTACGCTTGTGCAACTCGGCAAGCTCAGCTTCCAAGCCGCATACGTATTCCTCAGCCCATTTGGTTCGCTTCTGCATCAACAAAGCTCGAGCCGAAGACAGCAAGTGGTAAGCTCCGCAAAAGTCGTTAATCTCGATTAATCTCCTAGACTCGGCAACGGCTCGAGAGGTTATGTGGAGATTCCTCAACCGTACGATGCTGGGAGTCGAGGATCTAACGGTTTGCGGCGTAGGTGCCAAAATTGGTTGCTCCTTAGAGAAGATCACTTCCTGTGATGATGGTTCTTTGTAAGAAGACCGGACGGACAGCACGTGTTGGGAACCGATTGCTGAACCGGCTACTTTCAATTCAATTAACAGTTCTCTCTCCTCCTCCGTGTATAAATCCCCGACTCGAACTGGCCCCAATCCGAGAGATGCGGGCCGGCCCGTCAGAGAATAAACCCCAGTAATCTCTGTATGACCCGATCCGGATATGAATCCCAGCTGGAGCTTCAGATCCTGGACCACCACGCTCAATAATCCACCAATGAATTTGGAAAACGCCTCATCATGCAGGGCGTGGTTGGACGCGCCGTTGTCACTGAAACCAATGGTATGTACGGGGATTTCCGAGTGCGAAAAGCGCGTTGACGACACGACAGGTAGTGAACGGCCCTGATCGGAGGAGGTGTTACTTGTTGATAGAACCAGAATGGTAGAGAAGGGATTTCTCTCGCGCCGATCTTCGAGTACTTTGGCCGCTTTTTTCAGCGCGTCGCTTACAGTCATTCCTTGACCAGTAATCCCAATGGCGTCCACGATTCTGCGTGCAGACTTCCGTCCATTGGCGGTCATTCGCCGTAACGGCAATAACCTTTTAGAAGCAGTGGAAAACGCAACGATCGATAAACGATCTGATGCACCCAAATTCGAAATCACCAGCCGCATCGCCCGTTTCATCATCTGAAGCCTGGACCCTCCCATGATCAAACTCACATCCAAAACCGTCACTAAATCCACAGGAGCGCGTCTCATCGCACGCGCTGCAGCACAAGGTGGCGCCTTAACCTTCAAAACCATAGCATACGTCTCATAATTCCTTCCAACCGTAACCACTGCGGCCTCAGGCAACAAAGCAATATGAACGTTGGACGTAGAAGAGGCGGTGGTGGTGGAATATAATCCTTGGGATTCTTGATTGTGTTCTTCCTCTTCGGAGGATTCGGGAATGGGATTGAAGTGAGACAGGGAGATTGGAGATGCTAAAGACTCGTCGTCATTGTAAACTTTGAAACTTTTTGATACTTGAAAGTGTTTGTTGTTGTCGTCTTGGTTAAACAAAAGAGGGAGTTGTTTCCAGTGAGTGTTACAGACTGGGCAGCTTAAAACATGGTTGTCGTTGTTGACGTGAGAAGTTATGCAGGGAAAATGAAATACATGAGAACACTCCGCCGTGAAAATGGCGGTTCCTTGTCCAGTCTTCACGCTCTGCAAACAGATTCCACATCTACTCTGCAAAACCAAAAACAAATACTTGAATTCATAAATAGAAAAAATCAACAGATTTTTACAGATTATCTTGAATATGAACAGACTTACTTTGGAGAGACGTAAGGTGGCCTTGAGTAAAGAGAAGCCAGAGGGAGATTTAGGAGAAGATGCATCGGAGAAACGGAATAATCTGGGACTGTGCCCTGTGCTACTGCTTTTCCATGGAGTAGAATCAGTAGAGGTTTTGCATTGAAGTCTGGGGCTACTGGGAACCGACGTCGTAGTACTGGTTTTGCATCTCATGCTCGAGCTCGAAACTGGCTGAGACTGTAACCTAGGCGTCGAAGGATTCGAAAAAAACCCAAATTTAGAAGTCAATCTCGTGCTCTGGCTATTACAATGTCGTTGTTGTTTTTGTTCATGCTGCTGCTGCTGCTTATCCGTCACCACCGCTGCTTCTCTCTCTTTAGGTATTGAAGTACAAAAAGCTCGTCGCCAACCAGGCGCCATTGCCGCAAGCAAATTTCAAAGGTGAAAATCTTTTTGTTATAGAGAAGAAGAGTTTGATAGCTTAAGCATAGAGAAGAAGAGTCTCTCGGCTGATAAATTTTGTGCTTAAATAAGACCAATTAATATAAATGAATACGGAGACAGTTACAGTAATGAGATTAACAGTGACTGACAGGTGTCGGTTTCTATCAAGTAACAAGTATTAAAATTTAAATTTTATCCTTTATTCAAAATTTTGTACACTCCCTTAAATCCAAACCGTACTCCAATTCTTAAGTCGGTGTTAGTATAATTGAATCAAAAGGATCACCAGCCTCTTACGGCTAAAGACAAGATAAGTCTGTTGCTGTAAAAGAGTAGCTTTCTTAAACTCTTGGCAGTATTGCGTTATTTTCACAAACAAGTTTTTTCTTACAGAATTCTAATCCTTCTGTGATGGATGTGATTAAGCGGATCTTGGTGGGTCCGAGTGACTTAAATGGCTGGGCTTGGGATTGAATTTGCATTTTAATTTTAGGCCAAAACGGGTATTTCTTGCTTTAATTTTATTCTAATTTTAAAAATATATTTTTAATAGATAAAAAATTTAGATATTTATTCATCTTTAATTTTTTTTTTAATTTTACTATATGAATGGATCC
This sequence comes from Mangifera indica, assembly GCF_011075055.1. Lineage (NCBI taxonomy): Eukaryota > Viridiplantae > Streptophyta > Magnoliopsida > Sapindales > Anacardiaceae > Mangifera > Mangifera indica. Next base: position 19,320,209 of record NC_058137.1, on the reverse strand, counting down.
CAAGGAATCCTCAACAGCAGTAACAACCCTATTTCTGATTTAATGAACAAGGGTTAGGTTAGGTCATATTATTTTATGGCCAAACGACTATTTCCCACCCAAACTATGTTAGAATACCCAAGTTCCCTCTATTGACTATGAAAATATTGTTTAACTACTTATGAGCAATCAAAATTAACGGTAGTAAGGATAAAATTGTCATTTTATTTTAATATTAAAAATAAACTTAAATATGATTTCATTTCTCCCCCTAAATTTAAAAAACTAACTTTTCTGCCCTAAGTCAAGTTTGAAAAGATCACATTCCCCCCCTAGGGTTTAGTTTCCAAACCCATTCACTTTCTCCAATGCCATCATCGACCGTCTCTCCCTCCCGACGATTTCTCTTCCACCGACGGTCTGTCTCAACTCTACCCCAACCCATCCGACACAGAGAGACGTCGTCTAGGAAGAGAAATCGTCTTCCCAGATGATGAAGACGAAATCAATCGATCTCATCTTGGTCTTCTGGGAAGATGATCATCTTCCCAGACAAAGACGAGACAACTCGTCTTCCCAGAGGAAGACGAGTCATCTTTATCTGGGAAGACGATCATCTTTCCGAATGACAAATATGAGATCGATCGATCTCGTCTTCCCAAACGAAGTTTCTTGGTGTCGGGTGGGTTGGGGTGGAGTTGAGGTGGGCCGTCGGTGGAAGAGAAACCGTCAGAAGGGAGAGACGGTCGGCGATGGTGTCGGAGAAAGTGAACGGGGTTTGAAACTAAATCCTAAGGGGGGAAATATAATTTTTTCAAACTTGGCTTAGCGAATAAAATGTTAGATTTTAAACTTTTAGGGGGTAAAATGAGATTAAATTTTCAGAGGTTAGAGTTCCGTTAATTTTAACTGCTTATAGGTGGGTAAACGGTATTTCTATAGTTAATAGGGGGAACTTTGACGTTTCAGTATAGTTTGGGTGGGAAATAGTCCTTTGGCTTTATTTTATTTATATCTTGAACATTCATTTATAGTAAACAGTACAATATGCCACTTAATAATTGGCATTGATGGACGATGCTATTGCCATTTAAGTCTTCTCTTTAAAACATCTAAAGGCTAAAGTGGATTGGAAATTTTCCAATAATTTATCGTGCATTCAAGTAAAGCAAATTGCAAACAATGATCATCCCGAACGTGAAACACGATTTTGGGTTGATTGTATATAATTTTGGTACGCACGTAATATGTATATACAGGAGCAAATTATGAAAGACCATTCATACTATTACGAGGTTAATTATAATTAATTACTGTTATTTTATGCTAATTATTGTTATTTGTATCATGATAACAAAATTTATCAATAATAGTAATAAAAAAATATTATTTCGTTTTGAATAATTAAATCGAATTGTCAAATCATTATAGGATATGATCGGCCATTTTCAATTTGGGTTTACAAGTTTTGTCCCCTCAATAGAGTAAATTACATTATCCCACCCAACGTTTTGTGTAAGAAACTTTTTTAACATTTAGATAATATAAATGATTTTTTTCACCCAAAATAAAACACTTAATGAAAACAGTTGACATAATGTTAGAAAGTAAAATTACTATTTATTCCTACTATTTTATTTTTTAAGTTATCATAAAATCTCAAATTAACAAAAATTTTAAAAAAAAATTTTAAATATCCAAATTACATAAAAACTTATTTATTCTTCTTACCTTTCACCCTTATTCCCTTCTACGTCTCTTTTCAATTTTAGGCCACCATCGATTTCACTTAGGTCTAATATGATCCAAGACGACTCACTTTTGAAAGCGATTTAGCTCAATTAAAATTCATTTAATTAAAATTTGAACTGAACTCAAATCAAAATATTTAACTCATTTTTAAATTTGAGTCAAACTCGAGCCAATGGGTATTTAACTCAATCCAACTTAAAATCATGGTTCGAATCAGTTCAAATTCATGACTCGAATTAAAAATTTTAAATATTATTTCAGTAAAGCGATATCGTTTTGTCAATGAACCATGAATCTAAGCCATACATTTGAACCGTCAATTCGAATCATTAATTTAAGCTAAACGGAGCAACGAATTCAAACCATCGATTCCAATTATGAAATTGAGTTAAACTCAAACTGAATCAAGTTGATCCATTTTTTATCTGAGCCGACCTCGAGCTAGACTTAATTTTGGCTGACAAACTCAAGTTGAATTCAAGTCAAACCATTTTTTGTCCAAATAGAACTCGAGCCAAGGGGTGTTCGGGCTCAACCTGACTTGAATCCACCCCTAATTTCAAGTTTTCCATAAGTTATATATCATTTCCCTCCTAAATCCTAAAAATTCACAATTTTTCCCAAATCCAAGTTTTCAAAAAACCATTTTCTCCCTAGGGTTTTCAAACTTTTAGATTCATTTTTTCAATGACGAAGAGACATTTCCAACGATCTCTAGACAACATCTCTTCCTCTCCAATACATCCTCCTATCGCTCGTCCTCCTTCCAACGCTATGCCATATTGTCTTTGTCCAGAAACAAATGTCTTTGTCAATGACAAAGAGACAAAGACTTATTGTCGACGAAAAGACAAGACGATGACAACGCCGCACAACATTGAAAAGGGGATGACTGGAAGGAGGACACACCGAAGAGGAAGAGATGTTGCCTAGATATTGCCAGAGGAGTTTCTTTGTCATCAAAAAAATTGAATCTAAAAGTTTGGAAACCCTAGGAGAAAATATTATTTTTAAAAACTTGGATTAAAGAAAAATTGTTAGTTTTTAAGGTTTAGAGGAAAAAAATGAAATCAAATTTAAATTTATTTTTAATATTAAATATAAAATAATAATTTTACCTTTAAAATTAACACACTTGACCATTCATGAGTAGATAAATTGAATTTTTAAAATTAATAAAAGAAACTTAAAAAAAAGTGCATACGTTGAGTGGGAATAAGTCTTTTGGCCTAAATTATTTATCAAATTTTCGACTTCCAAGAATGAGCCTTATCCACGACTAAATTGGCACCTATTATAATTTGACCAGGTTCATTATACAACAAAATGATGTGACCCATCAACTTATTTTATTTTTCTGAAGAGTTCTTGTCTAAAATTTTAAGAGATAGTTTGGTATAATTCAATAAGAAAAAATAAATAAATTCTTTTGAAAACTATATAATATTCTGGATTTAGGTAATCAAATTATGAATTTTTGTAGGAATTTTTCTAATTTTATTTCTATGTTTTTATTTAATTAGTTTTATATGTGAATATAATAATTAGAACAAGGTGATATTAGGAAAGGGAAAATTTTTAAATCAAGAAATATAAAATTTAATACTATAAACTCCTTAATTATTTTTTATTTTATACATAAAATATGTTCATATATATATTCACCATAACTTAGGCAACCAGAAAAGGGGAGTTTATATTAATAAAATCTGAAATGAAAGGTGACAAAATAGTTTTTAAAATTCATGGAAGGTTTCTAAAATTTTACCTTATATTAATGAGGATAGTCAACAGTGCTCCTCCCAAAAAACACCAGTGCTTGATTTGACACTTGAAGTGTTAACAGTCAAACTTGAACGCCATCACCACCGCCACACGGTTCGCCTCATTGGAAATGCAACCTCTCATGGGACGGCGTTAGTCAACTCCGTCACTCCCTTCAGGCTTCAACTCTTTGCCCAGTAATTAGGGTTATTATTAATAAATATATATAAAATTTAACCTCGTTAATTGGATCCAAAATCATTTTCACCTGTTTGCCTTTTTGTTTTCCCCCGGTTGACTATGTTGCGGTTTTTCATTCTGTCAATTCACCGGCTACCGGTTCTCATATTTTATGTTTAAATCTACGGCTTGTCTTTTTGCACGTAGCAGCTAATCGTTCTTACCAGGAATCAGAGGGTCCGGGATGGTGATGCGGTGCGGGCCTTTACGTAAATAAGTAAAAGAAAGATATTGTAATGTTCATTATAATATCTTATTATAAAAAAAATAGAAAATCGTTGGGGTAAAATAGGGATAACAATTTTGATTGGAATTTAGATTTTTGATTCTGTTTGAGGGAGATTTTTTGATAAAAACAAAAAAAAGAATATAAATAAAAAATATTCTTGTAACTGAGTAGGCATTTAGGATACATGTGTTTTTGTCCTGCTTTATCTCGTTTTCACCCTTTGATTATTTATATTTTTTAAATTTATTTATATTTGTATTATGTATATTAAGGTGATTAATATATACTATTTGTGATATTCAAAATAATAGGTTGATTTTAATTTTACTTAATTTTATTATTTAATATATTTATATTATATTTAAAATATACGAATAAATAAGTTTTCCCTGTAAGTATGAAAATGAAGAAGAGATTTTTCTTTATGGAAAGAAGACGAATAATTTTTTTCATTCTTATAACAAAGATAAACCAAGAATAAAAATTAATATCTCTTACAAAGACGAAGATATGGATTAAAATCTCCTCTCCAACCTTTCCTGATGCCATGTCTAGAGTAGAGATGCAACACTCTAGTTTATAAATTTATATTAAGTCTTTAATTGATTGGATTTGATTAGGGTTTATTTCTTTCCCTAAAAATCATCATAAATAATTATTTTTAAGTTTTGGCTTGAGGGTCCAAATTCAAATAATGAAAATAAATGTGGCAAACACAAAGGCCCATCTCGTTTAGCAGGCACTATCTCGAGAAGGAATTGCTTTATTTAGTGCAAGTTTTTGAAAGATTAAATGACATTTGTATTAACCATAATGTTATGCTTATAATTGCCTATTGCCATCATCAACATATACACTTAAATATTTGATATAGAATTCTAAATCCCGACCAATGCTCAAGTGATATTACACTTTGTAAGGATAATATGTAATATTGTAAGTATTTAATGTCAAAAAACTAATATCAAATAGGAGTCCAATGTCTTAAGTTAATATTAAAAGTATAAACAAGTTAAACCGACTAATGTTCAACTCAAGAGTATAGATATAGAGCTTGACTTCGAATTAAAAAGGGATTACTTGAGCTCAATTAAAAAAAAAAAATTACATTTTCATCATTGAAAAAACATTTAAAACTTATCACTTATATATTTATGAATTACCTCATTATATCTATAAATAAACAAATGAAATTTTAAGTATTTAAGTGCAAGATTTTAAGCTCTTATTGATATTTACGCAAATCTAATCATGAGCTTACCGAATTAACCATAATCAAGCTTGTGTTAGACTCATTCATAGCCCTAGTTAATATAGATTCATTATCTCCTTCTCTTTCGCGAGACACCTTTTAAAGGCAAAATCGTGATATCAACAAAGATCAAAACAAACAATACATTGTGGCCTTAAATAACTTAATAAGTATAAGTCGAGGCAACATCAATTACGACATCATTTGTATGGATAATGTCAAGTACTCTCTTCAAGCCCTCAAACAGGAGCTAATGGTTGATGCTAAAAATTGTATATTAAATAAGAGTTAAAGGTCTTGAATCAATATAAACTTATTATCTTTCTTTCCTTTTGAGATATCTTTTAAAGACAATATTATAATACTAACGAAGGCAAAAATGAACAATACTTTACCACTTTTAAGTGATCTATTATATACGAATCGAGATAATATATGATGTGAGAATTTTGGTATCACCAACAAGTATGAAATATTTGACAAATATTGTAATTTATATAGCTTACATAAATTCATAAGAACCAATTTTTTAATTTGAATATTTTTTTCATTTAAAAAAAAAAAATTCTCACCAGAAAACTAGGTGCATATCTAAAATGTTAAAAAAAAAAAATCTTTAATTGTTATTAAAGTGATACATTCTAATGTTTGTCACCATACTCCATGAAGTGGGTTTAGCCAAAAATAAACAAATGTAAGGTTAATACTATTGCCACTTATTTATAAACTAATCCAATAGACAATCTTGCAAGATTATCAGGACCCACCCACCTTCATCACCCTTTTGACCCTAAAACCCACTAAAAATTTACTAATTTATTCTTTCTTATCCATCAACAAATTAAACCTATGGAGCACATCCCAACATCATTCGGACTTGAAAAGTGAATGGGTATATGGCAATGATAAGACATTATTGCCCTCTTATCTCTTATTCCCATACCAAAAGTATGGTTCATCCATATAGGCAGAAGAGTCATTCCATAAGGAGATAAGAACCTTTTTTAGAGGTCGACCATATCCATATTGCGTATGATAATGGGAGACAAACCCATATGACAGATTTTACCAGAGGTAGGTTATATATTTTGATATTCGACTCCATCACCAAGTTGAGCAAATTGGATGGTCTCACAACACAATCTCTTCTTCGATTTAAGTGAAAGTGTTGCAATCTCAATGGGTTGCATTTTGAGAGGATTATGCATTTTGTCTCTAAATGTGAATCTCTAAGGCCTCTAATTATACACATTTGGTACATCAACAAGTTCACTTGTTCATTCAATGCAGTCTACAATAGAGTTTCAAATTTCAAACTAATGACTATAAAAGTGGTAGGTCATCTAAACTTTGGAATTTTTTCGACTACATCACTTGGCTAAGAAAATAATAATTTTCAAAGAAAATGACACCCCACCTAATTAATTAATTAATTATATAGATTAGCAATTTAATTATAAGAAAAACATTCCTTAAAAGAGACTACCTGCAAGTGCAAAGCAATTAAGCCCCTCAACATCTTCCCATGACGACAGAAACCAATGATGGAGCTTACCAGATTATTGGCTTCACATGCCCAATTGGAATGGATTACTAAACCAACATAATTATTATTAATTAATACCCTATTAACAATCACTAATCGGAATTAATCTATTTATCGAACGCATAATTACCAACTCACAGCAATGTAAAAGCTTTATAATTCAAGAGTAACCCATGGATTCTGCATTTCTGTAAAATCTCGATGATTAATGTTCCGAAATTTTTATTTTTTGCTTAAATTTATAAAATTTCTGATAATTAATGTCCACAAAATATGTAAAGGAGAAGTTCGATTATAATAACATAATATGAAAAAAAAAAAAAAAACCCTAAAAGATTTAGGTATGGAAGGTGGTTGAGTGACTGCTATTATGGGGGCACATGCCATGAGCTGATGATGCCAACAAACTATAATTATATTTATAAATCATAATTAAAGAGAATGCAACCAGGGTTAATTGCATTACATGCTATAAATTAATCTTTATAACAAGGTTAAATGAATCTCCATTGTCGACTTTTGAAGTATATTATTCGTTCATATACGTACAAATATATGGAATTGTTTCATTCTTTGACGGCCAAATTAACAATTCTTTAAACCTAAATTTGTAACAAGATTAATTAATTTAATGATAATTAACAGCCCCCCTTTTTCCCTATTTTCTGAGGAATCAAATAACTTTTCTAAGAATTTTCTGGGCCAACATTCTCCTGTGCACTGCTTAAAATGTGTACTAAGATGATGTAAACAAGCTCCAATTATAGTGTGACATGGAGAATAATTGAACTTCTGATTTAACTCATACTCAACAAACAGAGTGAGAAGATGCCAACATGAAAATGGTAAGCTGAATGTGGTGTATATGATGTTGACAAATAGAACATGCAAATTCTAACTGAGTCTCAGGGGGAAAGGCAATGAGAAAGAGCAAAATTATTTGCAGCCAGAAATGGTGTAATCGGGCTGCATTGAGTAATGCTGTTGGTGGCTGGTCTTTGAGACCCCTATTTCTGGAATTTGGCGATGTGGCAACTTACTGCTCATAAGATGCCATTGTACCTCTGTCAACATCATAACATTGAACCTGTTCCTTCTTTCTCCGCAAAATAATGAAGTTACTGTCTAAGAAATTAATTCGGGAAGGTTTGATTTGGAGCATTTGTTAATTGTTAGGAGCATTTTGAGAAAAGAGGAGAAAGTGTTACAGCTACATTTCATAAAAATGGAAATAGAGAAATGGGTATTCATTTGCTGGAAAAGCCAAAGTGCTGTAATCCTTTACACCTGGTCCCCTCCTTCTTCATGTCTTTGTTTGGATCCAAATTTCCATTATTAGTTTACTTGTCCTGTTAATAAAAAGTTCTGAAAAGTTCTACCTTCTTAAATGAAAGTTACAGCTACGTTTCAATAGCAGACAGAGGAAGCGAAACACTTCTGTATGATAAGAACAAAAGTTTAGAGGCTCAATAATCCAATACTGAAGTGTCATATTCAAGCACTTAAGATATGAGTTGTTGCCTAACAGGATGTTGAAAATGAGTGCAATGGGTATTGGGCAAAAAATCATGTGGTCTATCTAAGGGCAATGTTTTCTGATAAAGGAGTTGGGCATGTGCCTCTCCTTTTGTTTGCAGAAATGGCACTGCGCCAGGTGATGGTCTGTACCATTTTCCTTGTTATAGTGTCCATGAAACAGACACTCCGTGTAATTTGTCACCCTCCATAATCCATTCATTCCTCATCCTAAAAACAAAGTTTTAGGTAAGACAGGTGTATCGAAGGAGTAATACTATACATATCTATTTTGAGTATATAAATGTATATACATTTATGTGTATTATCACATGATTAAGTGTTATTTTATCGTTAATTCAAAATTAACAAATTACATGATAACATATATTAAGTGTATATTTATTTATATACTTAAAATAGATACACATAATTTTATTGTGTTGAATTGTCTATGTGCCTATCCAATTCTTCATCCACCATGAACGGCCCCAGATTCACAATCAGGGTTAACTTCTTGCTTCTAATTACTTTTAGTGCACCAAGTGCAAAACTGAATCTTTCTTTTACTGGGGAAACCAAATTTTTTTACCCCAAATGATGCACTTATGATTGCAATTACTGTGAAAAGTTTGGTCACCTGGCCAAATGATTTCAAAAGAATTGTGATTATTTCAACAGAATTCAATTCACTAACCTTAAACCACTACAGCTTTATCCCATTAATCAAATAATTAGTGTAACTAATCTCGCTAGCCACTCCAACTTTCCCAGTTTCTTATTCTTTTCATCTAGTTAAAGTGACAGACTTTGACTGTTTGAAGATAACCCATTAATGAAGATGACTTGTCTTTCAATAGAACAAAATGAAGAAATTGTCAAAGATATTCTTGGATAAGAAAGTGACAGAATCATTAATTCTTTGTACAACTTTATAGGGTTGATATCAAATAAGCAAGATAATACACTGAATCTAAAAATAAGGGAGATTTTTCATATTGTAAAGCAAAAACAAATCTTTGTGGTTATTTAATGCTGCTGCTCATTATTAAACTCGCACTAAGTTGAAGAATTTTTCAAAGAAGCAATAAGTCTACCATCAACACCACTAATGGGACAAAGAACTTGACGAAAAAAATCACAAGGCTAACAGTGTTGCCAATGAATAAAATACAGCATTATTAGTTTAAAAGTCCAAAAGACATCATAATAATGGAGAAGGGTAGATTAGAGACCGGTTTTAAGCTATCAGTGTAGATAGAACAAAAACATTTCATGGAATTTGGTGGCAGTGGCACATACCTGAACACAGAAATATTTCTCTATATGTTTTGACATTCTAAAAGGGTCTTAAATCATTGGTGTTCCACTTTCAAAGATACTACTTTATATACAAAATCTACGAGAGAGATTGGCTATGAATTGTTTATACCCCATAGTCAACACACTGATTTGAGCATCAAATAACAATCGAGTGAGGCATTTCAATGCAAAAATATGGTTAATTTTATTGGAAAACACTTGCAGATAATACCATTTCAAAAATCAAAATAGGAAAATTGACACCTGCATTTTCTGATTTCTGACTTGTCTTGGGCTCCCAATTATAACCTGGCTTAATGATATCTGGGTCTAAGCGTTTTTGGTACCACAAATGTGTAAGCTAAAACATTATTACATATCACCATTGCAGAATCACTCTGTTTGATTCTGCTCCAATTCAATCAAACACAATAAACTATAAAATATTGTAATTCATGGATGAAGAACTTAAACAAACTTGTTTGTGCCATTTTATTGCAGAAAAGATCAATTATTGATCTTTGGAGCAAGTGTTCCTTCATAGGTTCCAAAAGCTATAAGAAGAGAGATGTCAAAAATAATTGTGTGTACTAGAAAGAGGAGCTAGCCCTTTTCTTTTATTTTTCATATTAAAAGTTAATTGAACTCTCCTGTCAAAAATTCAACAATCTTTATTAGCCCACACTTATAACCCAAATTAATAACCACAATATAAAGTGTATTGACCCATGTCTGAATGATCATATCAAGCCCATAAAATAAATTATTTAGAGACTACATATTCACTCAGTTTTATATTAAATGATGAAAAATTTAATCAATGTATGTATACATTATTACAACATTCTGCAACTTGAGTAACATTGATTAATGTGTGTATGTGTGTGTGTATAGATATATATATATATATATATCAAAAATAACCTTTTTTTTTTTAATTTTTTGGGTAAATGACATTTTATTATTTTGTAAGAAAATAACATAGTTTCGAAATAACATTTCAACCAAAACAATCCTCTCAATATAATTGTCAATAATGAATTAAAGCAATCTTTATGTCTCAAAAACAATACAAGATGTCTATAATTACAATTATTTATAATTATACAATATGGATCTTTAATTTGGAAGTGTGGCATGAATAACATCTAAATGTGATCATAATAAATATATACTATTACTTGCCGGTCCTTTTTATGATTTCTCTTAAACATTTGTTTTGAGAGAAACAAGGAAATCTCTTAACTTTAAATGAACTTAACAACTTTTAACAAAGTCTACGTATTTCACCAATAATTTAAAGATATACAAAAGAAATGTTTATACAACTGTTATACTAAAAAAAAACTTTATTCCTGAGACATATTATATTTATACAATAACATCATAAACTATACAATTGTCATACTCAAGAGAAACCTTATTCTTGAGATATATATTGTATAAAACACTATGTTCAAATATATGCATATATATTTAATATATTTATGTCAATCCATGAATATCATGCAAGGAATATGTATGAATGTTTAGTCATAATAAACCTTGTTAAGGTAACAAGAAATATATTAATGACTCCTTCCATTAACCTAAGATATCAAAAGACTCTAAAACACTTATATTCTCTACATGTTGCTAAAAAATAATAGGTCTTAGTCCTTTAGTTAGGAGATTAGCCAATATGAAGTCTGTACTAATGTATTCTACAATAATGTCATCTTTCTTTACTAGATCTCTGACTATCAAATATTTTGTTTCCATATATTTTGATGTATTGCTAATTTTGTTATTCTTATAAAAGAATAGAGTTGCATTATTGTCATAGTAAATCATCAAAAGCCTTGAAATGGAATCAACTACTTGAAGCTTAGCAATAATATGCTTCAACCACATAGCTTATGTAGCTACTCCATAACAAGCAACAAAATCTGTATACATGGTTGAAGATGTTATCAAGATTTGTTTTGCACTCTTCCATGATATAGCCCTATTAGCAAGCATGAAAACGAATCTTGAAATAGAATTGTAATCATCCACACAATCACCAAAGTTTGAATCAGATACCCTACTATATCAAGATTTTCAACCCTTTTGTATACCAACTTGAAGTCTTTTGTCCTCTGTAAATATCTCATGACCTTCTTTGCTAAAATCCAATGATCAGTACTTGGATTAGAAAGATAATGACCAAGCACATTTACAACAAATGTAATATCCGACGTAGTACAGACTTGAGTATACATCAAACTCCCAATTGCACTAACATAAGAAACATGAGACATGGATGCTCTTTTAATATCATTTTGAGGACATTGTTTAATACTAAACTTTTCTCTTTTTACCACAGACACCTCACCACCCTTTCAATTGTATATATTAAATCTCTTAAGCACCTGCTCGATATAAGTTTTTTGTGATAATCCTAGAAACCTGTGATTCTTGCCATGGTGAGGACAAAAGATGTTTCTCCAAGATCTTTCATATCAAATGCTCTAGATAAAAAATGCTTTAACTCATTAAACAAATTATCATTAGTGTTGGCTAACAAAATATCATTAACATAAAGCACCAGAAAGACCAATCTCCTCCCATTAATCTTGATAAATACACATTAATCAAATTTGTTTTCAACAAACTCATACGAAGTTATTACCTCATCAAATTTCAAATACCATTATTAAGAAACCTATTTTAATCCATATATGGACTTTTTTAGCTTGCATACTTATGTCATTTTCCTTTAACTTCAAAACTTTCTGGTTGCCTCACATAGACTTCTTTATAAAGATTTTCATTCAGAAAAGTTGTTTTCACATCCATTTGCTAAAACTTTAAATCAAAATGAACCACCAAAGCCATAATAATTTTGAATGAATCTTTGGTGGACACAAGGAAAAAAGTCTTATTGAAGTCTATATTTCCTTTCTAGATAAAACCCTTACTAACTAATCTAACTTTAAATCTGTGAATTTTTCCTTTAGAGTCTTTCTTGGTCTTGAAATCTCATTTACAACTCATAAGTCTAACCCTATCAGGTAACTTTACAAGATCCTATACATCATTGTCACTTATAGACTACATTTCTTCCTTCATGGCCTTAAACCATTTATCTGATTATGAGTAAGAAATGGTTTTTTTAAAATTCACAGGATCTATAATTTGACTAATATCATAATTAGAAACACCAAGATAAACATAATAATCATTAGAGATAGCTCGTCATCTATGACTAAATGATATTCTAATTGGAATTTCAATTATAGGCTTATCAGGTACAGTAACAGACATAGATAGATGAACTAATAAGGGATCTAAAATAATATCATCAATAGTGGCTTCATTCTGAATAGACTTATGTTTTGTAGGATTTTCTAAACATCAATTAATGGCTCCGATCTAGATGAATTATTTTCAAATTCCTTCAATAGTTAAGAGTTACTACCCTCTGCTAAAGTACATAGTTATAGAACAAGGATAATGTTCTATAAAGTAAAATGATAGAAATAACCTTAGGAGGTACGTAGATTGAAAATAACTAAGTATTGAAAGAACTGAGTTTAGACTAGGATGAACACTCGTTTGCTCGATAAGTGAATGCTCATTAATGTTTGATAAAGCGCACAGTGAAGGTAAATAAGGATAATGGGCATATCTAGTTATAAAACAAAGGACACCCATTTATATGAATGGGGGACGCCTATTCATAATAAACAAAAGAGGCATGCCTATGAGGAGGTAGTCGTGTATAGTGATAAAGAACCTGAACTCCTCTGCACCTAACAAGGGATGCCCGTTCACAAGGAAAAAGTAAAAATTAAGGGGAATTAGGCTATGTGTTTATAGGGTTGTCCCAAGGGTATACAATAATACCTAATATACCTAAAAGAGGAGATAATGTTAGGGCATGAGTTATATATAAGGTGAAAGCTAAGATGAGCCTGAGATGTTTTTGGGGCTTGAGTGATGCATGCATGCTAAACATATTTAAGATTGTTACAAGGGACACAGTGAGTATATTTTCCTCACACCGCCTGTAGTAGGGCATGTTTATAGTAAGACATTATATTTGTAGTAGGATATTTGCTCGTAGTAAAGCATAGTTACAGTTACAGTTACAGTTCAATAGTCTAATAGTGGTATAAGCGAGTAGACTGCATAACAATTGCTCACACAGTCAAGATATCGAATCCCTGTATCAATTTAATCTGATCAACCTAATATACAACTACAATTGCAATACGATAGTTATTTCTTTAAAAGATTATAAGGTCACACTAGTTTAGGCTCTAAAGTGATTCTTTAGTGACTAAGTAAGACATAATTAGCCTTAAAAGATATTTTATTAACCTAAAGGTTCTCAAGTTTACTGTTATAAGTTACAAGACCTATGTTATCCAAATTAGAGTTTAGTGATAGACTTCAAATGACTAAGTTACGATGGCTTGAGCCAAAGGTAGTTTGGAAATTATATAAAAATATGTTATGTAGCTAGGTGATTGTGATAGCTATGAGGCAAACAATGGTAGCAAGCATAAAGTCAAAGTAAGGGCATTTGAGTTATTTGAGTTATTATGTAGTATGTTTTAGTTTATGTAATTACTCTGAGATATTAAGTTGATGTTTAGCTAGGGTATTCAAGCTAAACTTGTTTGAGCTCAAACTTAGCTTGAATGAGTCTGAAATGAACTTGAGCTCAAGTTTGAAAATTTAATATTTTTGAGCTTAAGCTCGGGTTTTAGAGTGTTTAACTCATAAAGCTCGTGAGCTTGGAATATTTTATAGTAATAAACTAAAACGACGTTATTTTGATCAATGCGCATTAAAACAATATCGTTTTAGTATCAAGCTAAGCTTAAAGTTTGATTCAAATTTGACTCCTTTTAAACGAGTCAATCTCAAACATATTTGAAGCAGTTTAAGTAAGTTCCAGCTTGAGCTTGACTCCATTGAAATGAGCTAAAAGTCGAGCCTAGTTGAGTTTGAGCATAGCTTGAATCAAACCCTAAATAATTATACACTATGAATTACATTATGGATGATGATGTTTACTGTTTTATATGACATCATTTGTTATATTTTCATAGTTTTATTTCAAGAAAAAGTACTTTTATAATTTTACCATTTGTGATGATTGATAGATTAATATATAAAATGGTTCCATGCTCAAACAATCAAAAGTAGTGATATCTTCCTCCTGATGATAGTATTTTTAAAGAGGGCGTTACAAGTTGGTATTATAACATGATTTTGGTACCTAAAAGATGTCTTGGGATGTATGTAGCTAAGTTAAGAAAGTAAGTCCCTTATGTTACGTTGACTGTACTCATAACCAATCACTATAAGTAAATTTTATGATTATCTACTAAGCTATATTTGAGACTACTAGTTGCAAGATTTTTAGGAAAATGAGGCGAATAAGAAAAACCATCAGAAATGAACAGAAGGAAAACCCACAAGGGGCAATTAGTAAAAGGGCAACTCTTTCAACCTCCCAAGCACGGTTGAATGCTAATAAGGTCAGAAATCTTATTAGAGAGGTGTTTAAAGAGTAGAAAGGTATACTAGTTTAAACCAGTAAGTTGGTGCAAGCACCGTTGGCACATGATCAATAGAGGAGACATCTACATAAGCATTAATAATAGCAAAGACCTAACTATAGCCTTATAATTTTTCAAAGTATGCACCAAGCCCAAAAATTTTAGGTGTTAAAGATTCATCTATAGTTGAAGACTAGTTGGAATTAGTTGATAATATTATGGCCTTGTTTAACATGATAGATTAGGAGAGGATTAGATATGTCACCTACCTCTTCAAGGTAGATGTGAGTGTCTAGTGGAACCTGACTAGAGAGATAGTCAAGACCTCTAAGATGACTTGGACAAAATTCAAGAAAAGATTTGAGGCTTATTAGGATTGATTGAATGATTTAATTTATACAAAGTAAATCTTAGATTGTACTCTATAACATTTATCACTTACTCTGCCTCAAATATTTTGCCATATAAATACACACAAAAAAATCGTGAAATGATAAAAGAATGAGGTAATTTATAAAGAAACTAAAGCGTATTTAATATAAGATTTGAGTTGTTTCTAGGCCATTTAATTACATCATGCCAAGAAATAAGTGGCAGCGAGATTGAGATGCAAAGGTTATCAACACAATCTTCAGTACGCTAATATCATTAAATAGTGTTAAAGTTTTAGGGTTTGTTGTCTTCATTACTGAAAACTTGTTTAGCCTCTAAAACAATAATGCGTCTTTAAACTCTCTCTATAATATTTTTGTAAATTAAATCTCACATAACTTCTTTTGGGTTTCTGTTGTTTAGTATTTTAATAAGGAAAAAATTATCATATAGTGAAAATTATCATGTCGTATATTTTATGTTAAGTTGTATCAAATTTATAATGGGTTTAATAAACGTCAATATATATAGTAAGATCAACAAAATTATGTATACTTATTTATAAAATTATGTTTACTCATTTTAGATCAATAAATAGATACACATTTTATATGTGTTATTATATGATTGGCTAAATTTGAATTAAGGATCATGTGATGACACATAATAATTCTGAATGAATCTTTAGTGGACACAGGGAAAAACGTCTCATTGAAGTTTGTACCTTCTTTTTAGATAAAACCCTTAGTAACCAATCTGACTTTAAATCTGTTAATTCTTCCTTTAGAGTCTTTCTTGGTCTTGAAATCCCATTTACAACTAATAGGTCTAATCCCACCAAATAACTTTACAAGATCCGATACACCATTGTCACTCATAGACTACATTTCTTTTTTCATGGCTTTAAACCATTTATCTGACTGTGAGCAAGAAATGACTTTTTTAAAATTCACAAAATCTATAATTTAACCAATATTATAATCAGAAACACCAAGATAAACATAATAATTATTTGAGATACTAGTCATCTAAGTCTAGATGATATTCTAACTGGAATTTCAACTGTAGGCTTATTAGATACAGTATCAAACATAAGTAGTTAAACTAATAAGGGATCTAAAATAGTATGATTAGTAATTGCTTCATTCTGAATAGACTCATGTTTTGTAGAATTTTCTAACATATTGTCTGGGAACCTAAACAAAAGCAAGTAAAATACCATTATAAACATCAATCAATGACTCCAATCTAGATGAACCTTCTTCAAATTTCTTTAATGGTTGAGAGCTATTACCTCTACTGAAGTATGTCAGAACAAGGATAATAGTCTGTAGAGTAAAATGATAGAAATAACCTAAGAAGTACATAGATAAAAAATAGCTAAGTGTTGAAAGAATTTAGTTTTGACTAGGATGAATGCTCATTTGTCCGACAAGTGAATGCTCATTCATGTCTAATAAAGGGCACGATGAAAGTAAATGAGGATAATGGTCATACATAGTTATAAAACAAGGAATACCTATTTTTATGAATGAAGGACGCTTGTTCATAGTAAACAAAAGAGACACACCAATGAGAGGGTAGTCATGCATAGTGATAAAGAACATTAATGCCTATGCACTTAACAAGGGATGCCCGTTCATAAGGAAAAATGTAACAAAAATTAAAGGGAACTAGGCTAGATGTTTATAGGGTTATTTTGAGAGATAGTACAAATTTTTCGGGTATATGATAATACCTAATGTACCCAAGAGATAAGATAATATTATAGCACGAATTATGCATAGGGTGGAAGCTAAGATGAGCTTGAGATGTTTATAGGGCTTAAGTGATGCTTGCATGCTAAACATATTTAGGATTATTACAAAGGGACACCATGAGTATATGTTCCTTATACCACCTGTAATAGAGCACATTTATAATAGAACATCATACATATAGTAGGATATTTGCTCGTAGTAAAGCATAGTTATTGTTACAGTTCAATAGTCTGATAGTGGTGTAAGCAAGTGGATTACATAATGAATGCTTACACAACCAAGGTGTCGAATCTCTATATTAGTTTAATTTGATTAGCCTAGTATACAACAATAGTTGTAGTATGATAGTGGTTTCTTTGAGAGATTATAAGGTCACATTAGTTTAGGCTCTAAAGTGATTCTTTAATGACTGAGTGAGACATAGTTAGCCCTAAGAGATATGTTATGTAGCCTAAAAGTTTCCAAGTTTACAATTATAAGTTACAAGACTTATGTTATCCTAATAGAAGTTTAGTAATAGACTTCGAATGATTAAGTTACGATGGGTAGAGCCAAGGGTAGCTTGGGAATTATGTAAAAATAGTAGCGTCCTACTTACTAAATGACTTTTCACTTACTCCCTTACTTTTCATTTATGTAAGTGCAAGTGATCATGATGACCACAAGGCAAATAGTGGTCAACGAGCATATAGTCAAAATGACAGCATCTGAGTCATTTTAGTTATTATGTAATACGTTTCAGTTTATGTAATCAGTTTGAGATATTAAGTTAATGTTTAGCTAAGGTTAGATTCAAATTAAGCTTGTTCAAGCTTGAGCTTGACTTGAATGAGTCTAAAATAAGCTCAAGCTTAAAGTTTAATATTTTCAAACTCGAACTTGAGTTTTAGGATTTCAACTTGTAAAGCTTGCTAGTTTAAAATTTTGATATAAATAAACCAAAATAACGTTATTTTGACTAATACATATTAAAATGATATCATTTTAGTATTAAGTTGAGCTCAAAAGCTTGATTCGAGCTCGACTCCTTTCAAACGAGTTGAACTCAAACATATTTAAAGCAATTTTGGTAAGCTCAAGCTTAAACTTGATTGTACTGAAACGAGCTCAAAGTCGAGCCTAAGTGAGTTCGAGCTTGACTCAAATCTAGCCCTAAACAACTATACACTATGTATTACTTTATGGATGGTGATGTTTTCTGTTTGATATGACATCCTTTGTTATGTTTTCGTAGTTTCATTTCAAGAAAGGGTATTTTTTGTAATTTTACCATTTGCAATGATAGATGGATTAATATATAAAATGGTTGCATGCTTAAATAATCAAAGATAGTGATATCTTCCTCCAAAGGATAGTACTTCTAAAGAGGGTGTTACAAGTAAGTATTAAAGCATGATTTTGGTATTCAAAAGATGTCTTAGGATGTGTGTAGCTAAGTTAAGTTAAGAAAGTAAATGTTTCATGTTACATCGACTGTACTCATAGTCAATTAATATAAGTAAATTTTATGTTTACTCGCTAAGTTATATTTGAGACTCATAGTTGTAAGATTTTTAGGAAAATGAGGCGAACAAGAAGAACCATAAAAAATGAATAAAGGGAAAACCCACAGGGAGCAATTTAAGGGGGTAGCTTTCTCAACCTTCTAGGCAAGGTTGAATAACAATGAGGTCAGAAATCTTATCATAGAAATGCTTAAGAAGTAGGGACGTGTACCAGTTTAGGCTAGTGAATCAGTACAGGCATCGTTGACACAGAGATCAGTGAAGGATATATCAACACAGGCATTGATAACAACAAAAACCCAACTACACTCTATTTATAATTTTCAAAGAATGCACCAACCCCAAAAATTCTAGGTGCTATGGAGTCATCCACAATTGAGGAATGGTTGAAATCAGTTGAGAATACCATGACCTTGTTTGAAAGGACAAATCAAGAGAGGATTAGATATGTCATCTATCTCTTTAAGTTAGATGTAAATATATGGTGGAACCTGACCAAAAAGATAGTTAGGATCTCTAAGATGACTTGGACAAAATTCAAGAAAAGATTTGAGGCTAAGTACAAAGATGCACATGTGACTTGCATTAAAATCAAATATTAAGTATTGTTGGTTTGATTTCTAAATGTTGTTATATAAGACAAGCAAAAAAGGATGTCTATTATAATATATTTATTTGCTCAATTAAGACCTAATTATAAAGGAAAAAAACAATAATAAGAAGTGTTAGTCCTATAACCTAAATAAGGATAAAAGTTTTTGGGATATGAAGTTGATCAAGAGATGAAGTCTAAGTAAGAGAGAGTCGACATTTAGATTTG
Organism: Mangifera indica; assembly: GCF_011075055.1. NCBI lineage: Eukaryota > Viridiplantae > Streptophyta > Magnoliopsida > Sapindales > Anacardiaceae > Mangifera > Mangifera indica. The sequence goes on along the minus strand of NC_058137.1, from coordinate 19,300,636 downwards.
GCAATGATGTGGACATTGAAGTTAGCAACATAAGCATACTCAGTTATAGCCTTAAAGTTATGATAAGAAGCAAACATGACTAACAATATATGGGAGAAAGTAGTTCAAAGGCATAGTTTGTTTTGAATAAATTTACTTGTAACCCTATGTCAAAATTTTCTCTTAAGTTTTGGATATTGAGAAAACTCAAGCTTAGACATTTTGAGTTTACAAATGCTCTACATGAGTAAGGATATACGGTCAAGTTGAGAAGAGCCTAAATCCAAGAATAGTTATTGCTATGTCATTAGCCATTTGGAGTTTTTGAAAGGATACAACATTTGTTGCCCCAATCAAGGTACTAAAGTGATTGACTTCAATATGAAAAGTCCTCAAGTCTTGAAACTTTTGAAAGTAATATTTTTTTACTTTGGAAGGAAGTGAAGTAGATCTGTCTATTTCTTGAAATGTTCATAAGATATGATAATGTCATGATTGAAATAACAAAGAGAGTCAATAAGGTTTACAAAGTCTTATAGAATCCAAGATCACTTTAGAGGATGTTCTCACTAAAGAACTAATAGCTAATCTTATAGTAAATAAGTCAAATACAATTGACATAATTGTGGAAACTCTTATGAGAAAATTCTACTATAAAAGGATTATTTGTTATCACTAAATATTGTTATGTGTATCTTAGTAAGAAAGATTATGTAGTTAGTTAGATTTTTAAATCCAATGAAGTGTTCTGAAGCCTTCATGAATTATCAATCTAACAAGCATTTATAACTTTGTAAAAAAAAAAAGATGAAGTCTGTGATTGATAATAAAATATAAGATCTCATAAACAACCTGATAACATTGGTAGTTCATTTAGACTAGAGCTTTACCAGAAGAATGTGAAAACTACATTTTTTAAAAGAATTCTTAGTAAAGATATCTATATGGTGCAATCATGTTTATCAAAAGTATAAGGAATGAAGTCTTTAGTATGCAATCTAAAGAAGAGTATCTATAGTTGAAATAGACTTTTTGATAGTGGTGTCTCAATTTTGATGAAGTTTCAATTTCACATGACTTTATATAGAACAAACTAGACCAATATAGGTATATGAAAATTAGTGAGAGCAAATTTGTCTTTCATGGTATGGTTTTATGTTGGTAGTACAGATATCCACTTGTTTCATGAGATCAAGTCATTTATATCCAAGACTTATGATGTGAAGAATCTTAAAGATACATCATTTGTTATTAGTGTTGAGATTTGTTGTAAAAAGACTCGTGAACTTATTGACTTATCTTAAATGCATACTTCAAGTGTATACTTAAGAAGCTCAACACATATAAATTTTAAGGCAAGTTGTGTGACTATTATAAAAGGAGATAAGCTTAGCATAAAATATTATCTAAAGGTCTATAAAATGAGTTTGAAAGGGAATTTTTGTGAAATACCCCTTATGATGGCGTTATTGAAAGCTTGATAAATGCACAAGTATGTACAAACATATATAACTTTTGCATTTGTCTCAATCAATGCCTCTCAAAATCCAAGTTTTTATTATTGAGTTATGGTTTAAGAGATGATAAGATACTTACAAAATATCAAGATTTTGGTGGTTGTAAAGATGATCTAATATATATATATATATATATATATATATATATATATATATATATAAAATCTAACAGTCATGAACTTTATAAAGAAAAGATATATTAGGATACAATACATAAATACAAAGTTAATATAAGTTAAGCCCCTAACAAAGTAGTGTAACTTTTCACATTAAAAGTAGTCATCGAGAGAGGTTTTAGGAGTAAAAGATCAATCACTTTGATACAGATAATCTCAACAGTTTTGTGAATTCAAATTTTTTTATTAGATGACATTCAAGTATTTTTATAATCCTAAAATTTTAATTCAAATAATTTATAATATATGCGTAAATCCTATAGATTAGGATTGATTGATTTTATTTAATTTATACAAAGTAAATTTTAGATTGTACTCTATAACATTTATCATCTACTCTGCCTCAAATATTTTGCCACATAAATACACACACAAAAAAAAAAATGGTGAAATAATAAAAGGATGAGGTAATTTATAAAGAAACTAAAGCATATTTAATATAAGATTTGGGCTGTTTCAAGGCCATGTAATTACATCATGCCAACAAATTAAGTGGTTGAGATGCGGAGGCTATCAACACAATCTTCATTACGCTAATATCATTAATTAGTGTTAAAGTTTTAGGGTTTGTTGCCTTCACTATTGAAAACTTGTTTAGCCTCCAAAACAATAATGCACCTTTAAACTCTGTCTATAATATTTTTGTAAATTAAACCTCATGTAACTTCTTTTGAGCTTCTCTTGTTTAGTAGCTTAATAAGGAAAAAAATATTATATAGTGAAAATTATCATGTCATATATTTTACATTAAGTTTATTAGACATCAAAATGTATAATAAAATTTTGTATATTCTTTTATAAAATTATATGTATTTATTTTAAATATACAAATAGATACATATTTTATATGTGTTATCATATGATTGGTTAATTTTAAATTAAAGATAAAATAATATCTAATTATATAATAATATATATATAAGTATGTATGTATTTATATATCTAAAATAAACACACATAATAATAGTTTAGCAAGACACAAATTTATAATCTTGATATCTGATCTGGGCACCCATAAATCAGAAAAACAAAATCTCAAAGAGAAAAAAGAGACGTATATTATAATTTATTGTTTATAAATGCTTAATCACAAACTTATGTTAATCCATTTCTGAAGCTTTATGGCGCAGCCAACTTACAGGGTTAATGGATACGCAGCATTGCGAGGGCCTTTATTACAGTGTTACTGCCTCCAATTTTATATGAACTTTAATAGATATTTTATTATTAATAACTTTTACTGTTACTTTTTACACTCATAATAGCACCCTCATCATGCTATAATTAATTATTCATTAATCATCTCTTTACCCACTTTCTTCCAAACCGGAGAAAATGAATAAAACAATAATGGTAACAATATAATTAAAGACCACCTTAGCCTTACCTAATTATCTTATAATTTGTTTACTATGACTTATCTATAATCTATTATGTAAAAAAATAGTGTTTTTGTTTTTCTTTTTGCCCGTAACTAAACCTTACACATAATTCAGAAAACGAAACCATCTTAAGAATATTAATGCTCCACCTGTCTTCTTCTCATCTTTGACCAGAGCAATTATCTTGTTACATCAATGTCTTACACCAGATAAATTATAATGTTCCAAGTGAATTGGTTTTTCCTTTCCTAAATTTGTTTCTCCTCATTTTATTTTCATTGAATGGCCAAAGTGTTTGTCTTCTAAGGTTTGAATGAGAGTTTTCAGTATCAACTGGTATAAGTAAATAGACTACAATAATAGCATTTAGGATTCGATAATGAACCCTGATATCTATTATATTATGTTGTAAGATAAAACTAGTATAAAAAATTACACAATGAAATTTTTAACATTGGTTGTATCTATGGTTGAACTATTTCATCTATAATGTATTATTAATCGATATTACAAAACAAAATATACTGAAATTGATGTGAATGAGCATGATAATGGTATTTCTATGACCGTCATCTTGCTCTCGCTTTGACTCTCCCTCTCATCTATATTGGTTTTTCATATCTATAGGAAATTGAGGAGAAATTACATCACAATAGTAGTATCTAAGTATCTCTAATTCAAATACAATTATTATGATTTATTCCTATTCAAATAGAACTAAAACGTAATGTTTATATCAACATCATGATTTGGATCTTAAAGGAAAAGATAGGTTCCACTTTATAAGACCCTTAGACAAATTTTATATTGACAAAACACAAAAGAGATACTAAGTTTGTATGTGCATCACACATTACTTGAGGATGATGAGATAAAACTCTAAGTTTCTTAACCTATCAAAATATGTTTTGTGTTGCAAAGTAGATAATATTTTAACAGTGGACTAAGCTATTGGATTAGAAATGTTACAAATAATATCAAAACCACTCTACGTGTTCTTTTAAGCAAGGTAGGACAAATCTCATTGTAAGAAGATAAATTGCTTTTAGAGTTCTGATTATGATTGCTCAGACTCATTTAGATAATGAGATGTTAAAGTGACAAATATTTTGCAGGCAAGAATATGTTGTGTAAGAAATGCCCACCCTTTTCCCCCAATTTTTTGTTTAAGAATTGCTTTGTATGTTTTGCATCGTGCACTAGTCATGTCATTCCACACTTTCTAAAAAACTTGATTAAGTGTATCCCGTTTGCATCACGAGATAGTCGACATGTGTCTTAGGATCATGTTAAATGACTATAATCAGTTTTTGATTCACTCTGATTTTTTCTATAAAAGCCAAGAGAATGATTCACATTAGTTTCTCACATCTTAATAAGGTTGGCAATGGGTAAAGGTAGGAAGGGGATCTCAATCTCTATCACTGTCCCCACAGGAGATATTAATCCTCATCCTTGCCCTATCTTCGTTATGAGGATGACAAAAATTTTTTGTTCTCTCCCTATAAAGAAAAATCTTCTTCCCATCCTATCCCCTTTTGCATCCTCACGACAAAAAATTATCTCCTCGTACCCTCTAAACATAATGTAAATATATAAGATTAAAAAATTAACTAAAATTAAAACTTATCCACTATTTCAAATGCTGCAAATATCATATATTAACGACTTTAATATGTACAATAAAAATATAAATAATTTAAAAGTATAAGCATATGTTAGTATTTTAAGCAACAATATCAATATAAAGGGGCAGGGCGTGGCGGTAAAGGAACACATCTATCCCTGCCCTTAGCTCATCCTCGATTGCAAGGATATTTTTCGTTTCTATCCCCTTTCCCATTTTTATTAAGGACTCACCTCTCTAATATGATCGAAGAGGGCCAAGGATCCTAAATTTGGATCAAAATTGTCATCTTTACGTCTTGAGGTTCACAGGTCTTTGATATTCTAATAGTTTACTTTTGTTGATTGATCGAAGGACAGTTTACACTAATTTGTAGGATGGTGAATTGATCAACTTTGAGAGTCATTCATTATTGTCGAGCTAACTTGTTTTGTTTGTATGTGAAAGTGAGAATATGACGTTGCACATAGAGTATCTATCCATGGTAGAAGAAGCAAGTTTGGAGTCTGACTCCTTTTTAAAGGAAGATTATGCAATAGATCGACATCCTATCCTATTAGTTTTCTAGGATGATCGATAAGGGATGCATGTTTCTTGATCATTTTATTAATGAGGCTTACACATTTTACATGGGCGCATAAAGGTATCTTTCATTGTAATGACTTTTCTAATGTGGATGCAACAAGCGATCTTGCCTAGGTTTACCATATTGTGGGGAGGTCACGTGTTCATGCTCTTTGTCTTTCCATGTTTTGGATTTGTATTGAAGAACCATGAGTCACGGCTAATCAGGTTCCTTGTGTTAAGGGTGGAATGGATTAAGCAAGGTCGCTCAAAAGAGACTTCAGAGGGCTACTCGAGGTCTTGACACACCTATGAGGTAAGTGGTTATGACTTTATTTGAAAATTTTGATTGATTTTTCTATTCGTTTTTGTAGCTTCAAGCATGTCTTCTCTTCCTCCTGGAGAGATTCGACCCTTTGAAGTCGAGAGCAAAATAGCACCATATTGGCTGAGGAGTGAGAATGGTTTCTACTACATGGTTAAAACTAGCAGTCATAGAGGAGATCAAAGTCAAGATTCCCACTTTGTACCCTGCTCAAATTCAGTTCCTTGACAGTCTTATTTTCATGGGAAAAAGTTACACGGAGAAGCTTGCAGCGGAGAACTAGCATTATATCAAGGTGGTATGTGGAAAAGAAGCAAGGTGGATAAACATCCATAGTGCCAGTTTTAGGCCGAGAGCCGGTAGGTCGCAAGCATTTGAATTTGATAAGAAAGTCTACTACTCATTTTTCGCTGTAACAAATGACTTGCATGTACTTTTTAGCCACTTTCCACTCTTATGTGAGTGTATCATAACTTGTAATTGTAAATTGTTACAGCTAATAAAATCATGAATAAAATATTTTTATTGTAACTTTATTTACTGTCCCCGCACTTATAAAAAGGATCTTAATTATTATTATTATTTTTTTTTTTTTTGTGATTAGCGAACACATACAAAAGAGAATGAGTACTTCGAGAAATAGAACTTGACTATTCATGATGATTACAAGTTATACATCAAGTGTGGGGAGATTACGATGCTCCCAATTACATAAAGACTTGTCGATTTCTCTAAAATATAAGCTTTCTCGTTATTTTCTATGCTTGCGGTCATTAGGGTAGCGACATGGCTTCGAAGAAGCCTCAAGTCTCTTGGGTAATGACAAAGCTCATAATTTTTCCCGCTTTTGGCGGAGTGCTTATTGAGTTTTTTCATGTTTAGGCTTGTAGGAGCAAAGTAGTGAAGCTTAGTCAGTGCCTCGGGCAACAAATCAAATTGGAGCTTTGCTCGTTTCTTTTGAATATCAATATTTTACTATGAATTCCCAGTTTGCATGACACTGATTGTTGGTGTAAATATTCACGTTTGAAAAATTACTACCCTGGGTTATCACTGAACATTGCAACTCTATATCCCCCTGTGTGTTATTTCTACCTTCACAAGATAGATCGTCCATAGAGCAAGTATACCGTGCTATTGTTTGTAACAATATATCCTCTTAAACTTGAATTCACTAACTTCCACTACCTAATGACACAATAAGTCAAAAATTTACTTTCAAAATATCAGCCGAGGGACTCTTATACCTATCAATCGTCAGAAGCAGAAATACACTTCTAACTCCCGAGTTGTTCAGAGAATTCGGTGATGCAGTAAATATTCTAGATCTAATATTATGGCGAATTCGTATATGAAGATATCTCCTGGATAAATATTTGGCCGTGTGACCAGAGGCACGCAAGTATATACCAAATTATGTACATTATACATTTAAATATGGTTTCCGAATTTTGCAGACATTAATGCAAAGATAACGAAACAGCTTCACCATATCAATAAACTAACATATGAATATTTATGTCAATAGATTATTGAAATCAATAATTGGAGGGGAAAAGGACAATTGTGGACACAAATATACCGTTTCCCACTCCTAAATCATGGTGACAAAACTACGCCTCCTACCTGTTCAACGAAAGCTGTCTGCAAGAAGAGGGGAAAAGACGGAAAGTGAACAAAGAAAAAGAAAACTGCTTCAAGCTCAATAGGCACCTCTGTATAGCCTCTGATTTAAAGATTCTCCTACTCTTCTAGACATTGGGGAATGGGAATCAGTAGTAATAGAATATAAAAATTGTCCGTCAAAACCGTGGAACGAACAACAAATACAGTGTATTTAGAGAACGAGGGAAACGTCGTAAGACTGATAACGTAATCCAACATTCACAAAAATTAAAACTCGTTCATCCAGTTAAAACAATTCAGGTTAACTTCACAATTACTACCGTAATAATTTTCTCAACCAACAATCATCATTATAATCTTAAACTTTTCGTTATGCCAACTTCATGTACTAAGACGACATATCACAAAAAACCCATTCTATCACACATTTTCCTTCAACCACTTTAAAGCTGCCGTGTTCCCCAGGAGCCTTCTAGTCTCCGTTATTGGATTTCTCCATTGCTCTTGGTGCTGTAGACCACACCAAAATGATGGTCAAAGCATATTCACTCTTTCTCAGTAATTAAAATGCCATAAATGAATGTATGATAGGATTATGTCAAATGCAGGTTCGCTAGGATTAGTAACTTAGAAACCACAAACTAACTTTCTAGTTAACACTATCAACCTTACCAAATCTAAGACCAAAATCCATTACAACACAACTATTTGATAGATGTAATGGGGAATTTCATGGAAGGAGAGAAAAGAAACCAACATACAGCACTGAGCTATCTCATTTCAATATCAAGCCAATTTCAATCACTATTGTCAATATTTTCAAAGCTGGACTGCACATCAACCAGGTGAGAGCGGCAGTTCAATCCAACTGGTGGTCATACAGATACTATATTGATGGTTCTATGTTCAAGTAACAACCGTAAAATTTTCTCATTCGCTTACAAAATTCAAAAGATAGGCTTATTCCAATTCTGATCTCGGCTATGAAAAGAATTTCAAGATCTGTGCTGCAACTGCGGTTTGACTGTGATCAAACTGCAAACTGGGGAATTTCAAAGGTTAGAGAGCGGCCAATCCCAATCCAATTGCCAATCCTGTAGGCAACCCGAATTGGGCTTGCTCCCTGGTACCAGCCAGTCCAGGTTGTACATTTATGGTTATTGCACAACTGGATCTCTACCAAACAAGATTTCTAAATTAAGCATCAAGTTCCCCAAGACGTTCATTGTTAGTTTCAGATCAATTTTAAAAGTGTTAGCTAGATCACTGTTTAACGATAATTAGTAAAGCAGTTATAACCAGTTTCGCTTTTTGAAGCCCAGACTGTCATCCAGCATTTACTCACTACTTTATTTGTTGGCAACATAGTCCACCTTCCACATTTTAACAGGTGACCACAAAAATATCATTTGAATTAGCCTCATTTAATCTAACTGGAAAGATGCAAGCAAGGGAATGAGGCATTGCATAAATTCTCCACTTACCATGAAAACAAAGAGGCAGACAAAAATTCCATTTATATTCTGACCACCAAAACAATAATGCAGCTGTATATCCATCAAAACAAATCACCAAGGAAAAGGACCATACCTAAGCCAATAGCATCAGAGCTCTTCATTATCTTCAGCCTCTTGCATGAATCTATAAACATGCTGTGACAAAATAAAAAAATATATATAAGTAGGAGCACAGATGCACAAAGAACATGAGAGAAGAAATTTCAACTTGTCAAAAGTAACAATGTTGGTTTGTGTGACTTTAAAAGACAACTCCAGTCTATTGAGGAAAGAATAATATAACTGCAATGATCTCCAATAAAAATGATAAAAATATTATTGCAATCTTATGTGGCAATCAGGCATAGATAAATGTACAAGTCATCTTTAGTTCCATCAAATTGACCTTTAAAAAAGTGTATCACAGTTGCTCAAATCATTTTAAAAACTAATTTGAACATATTCAATCCATCATGGTCTTGAAAGAGTAACACATAAAAACATCCATATCAATTTATCTTAAAATTATGTTGTTCTGGCCTTCACCTAACTTTGTCAATGAAATTAAAGTTCAGCAATCATTGAATTACATATAAACTTTTAGTGAAATATTAAAGCTAAAAAAATAACACATCATTGTATAAATATATGTCAACTATTACTATAAAGTAACAATAACAACACACAAAGAATTTCCATGACTTAATTTTATATCGTTCACTCATCTCTATTTGTAATATTTCTTACAAAAAATTCACATATTGATCACCAAATGCAAAGGGAGTTCAATTTCAAGTATTGACAAGAAGAATCTTTTTAAAAGCTGATAATTTACTCTACATGCGAAGAGATTTCAAAAAGAAAATGAGCTGCAATTGCTACACTAAAACACCCAGAAATGCAACATTGCATAAGTGATGTTTAGATCATTTCATGCACATCATATAGTAGTTAAAATGAATTTGATAGCTGTGATGCCTGTTATCTCAGCTCTTGGTATAAGGGTTGCAACAGTTAATTGTTCTTGCACAGAATAGCTGGTATATAAAGAACAGTGGAATACTTTCAAACATTATATTAAAAATACCAGGAAACTCTCATTTTTGAATAGATACTGGAAACATGGTAAACAATTTCATATTCATTAAAAAAAGGGGCAGTGAACCAGTATTAAACTGGGAAAGACAGAACATAACAGAACAAACATGACAAGAACAAAATTTGAATGATACAGTGATTTACACACTAGAATCCAAAATTAATGTATACATTAGTAATCATATCTAACCAAATCTAACTTTAATCATTAAAAAACTATTGGTTTCCAATTAAATAAATCACACAAATGAATTCTAGAGCTTTAGTTGCATTTATCGCAAATAGTAAAGCTAACCAATAAACATAGTTAAATATTATATCTCATGTTGGGTAAGTTTCAATTGCCAATGCTCAAATAATAAATGTTGAGCAATACAGTCTAGTAGTTGTAAATATTATATACGTACTTCTAGTAAAAACCCTAGAAATTTATATTATTCATCACTCACACAAGATCAAAGTTAATTTGATCTTAGTCTACAAGTAATTTGCAAATTTTAGCCAAAATATGCATTGGACATTCCCACAAGCTTGAACTGAATCAAGAAGAGAGAATAATTATGAGAAACAGACCCTATATTAGGTTTATATTAACTTTTTCAGACCGATATCTAAGATCTACTTTGGGTGAAAGTCAAACTTCAAGCCCTAGTACTGCACTCGAAATTCTAAAACGGTACTTGCAAAATCTTTCTGCAAGCCACACTTGTGTCATTTATTAAGGTCAATAATGTGCAAAAGACACTCAATGACACAAGACCAAATCTACCAAACTCTTAAATCTTTAATATCTGTATTAGTGCAAGATTTCTATCACACAACATATTGTAGGATAAACCCTGTTTGACTTTGTTGTCACAACTCAACAAATCAGAAGCTACAGAATTGAAACAAGCATCACGGAGCTTTAACACAATTTTTTCATGTCTGCATAATTAGGAATTCTAAGAAAAAGAATGCAACAAAAGAAACATCAATCAGGCAGATAAATAGATAAAGTTGATCAAAGCTTACTCCCATGGCACATCCCCAACAAGCATCCAGTCATTATCCTTGTCTTCATATGTAAGCACATATTCTGAACCATGCAGAAGATCCTTCAGCTTGCTCTCACTGAGCTTTTCCCTACCAGGAATAACGTGGGATCCACATTGACCTGATACCGTAATAGAAGTTAAGTAATCATTCAAACGGAATCAAGGGATATTTTACTTCAACATAATAAGCAAGCACTCCCAAAAATGTTAGCAGAACATTGAGAAAACCAAATTAGCTTACCAATTGTAAAGCAACCGAACATCTTCTCAAGAGCAGAAGATAATTCTCCATAATTCGAGTAAGTTCTCAAATCTACCTTCCTCAAATATGGAGCACCGTCCATGCTGACCTTGACATAAAGAGCACCTGGGCCAGGCTTTCCATCAACTTCATCATTATTCTTTGATGTGGTAGCCAATGTATTCTTCCTGAATGATCTTATAGGAGGCCAACCAACAACCTGCGCCCTGCCATTATGTACATGCAACTTCATAACAAGATCAAAAACATCATAGCCTTACACAAACATTGATTCCCTTCAAGATTAAAGGGTCCACTTTCAGCAATTTATACTTACTTGGCAGCAGGTGCACTGCTATTGTTAGATGCAGCTGCCTGGTTATGGTGGGCTCCATCAGCAGCACAAGGTCGTTCAGCTACTACTTTTGGAGTCATCTCTTTCATTATGGCTTGCTGAGTACCAGATGGTCTGGATGAAAGCTTCAGATTCGTGCCTGAATTACCTAGAAACATCCCTTGTGCAACAGATTGTGGTGATTCGGAATCAGGCCCAGATCCATGAAGCATCCAGTTCTTTTCAGTATAAACAGAACTTTTCACCTCTGAGAATCTGTCCATGGTGTCAGAGAACCCTCTTTTGTTTCCTGAAACAACATTCTTCTGTAACGTAGCACAGATTCGATCCTTCAGAGGAAGCAATGGAAACAGTGGCTTCTCGTCAAGCTTCCCAGAGCCAAGCAAAGAAAGCTCAGGATCTCTTTCAGGAGACAGGGATCCTGGAAGACCAAGTCTCAACTCAGTAGCTCTCAAATTAAGTTTGTTCTTTCTGTCATCTACCAAGCTTGAGGCTGCAGAGCTATCAACCGAAGAACAGTCTGATAACCCCAGATAGTTGCGCTCTTTTAGCCCAGAAACATTTTGGGTAATACAGTCAGAGGATGAAGAGGCTACTAAGGAGACATTGCTCGGCCCATCCTCCTCTATAGCCGGCGGTGGTCGAGACATCAGACTTCAAAATTATCAAATATCACTGCTTACAAAGACATAGGAAACATCAATTAACTGCCTAATTTCAGGAACCTGCATTCTTTACATAAGAAACGCTAAAATAAATTAAAGGAGAAAACACGAGCACACGGCCATACACATACGCAATAGGTTAAACAACAAATTTTCATATTTTCCTCAGAGAAGCACTGAGCCAACTCAAATCCGACAAAGAGATCTACTGAATGTATAAACCAAATAAAGACAAATAGAGAAACCAAAATTAAAAGATCACCGATCCATAATAAAAACAGTAAAGAAAGTACATGTGAAAGTATCAAAATCAGAAATGCTGAATACATTTTGGAACTGCATTCTTTCTTTAAAAACCAAAATTAATTTAAAAATTATTTTGACACTACATAAACTCCATAGCCGTACTGAAACATCAATAATTAGACCATAGAATCTCTAAATACTTACAAAATGATTCTTCTATCCAAAATATCTACCTCGCAGATACAACCTTCAGATTAGTAAATAAAAATAAAAGAAAAGAAACTGGATAGCCACTTAACATCATGATTTACTCTGCAATTGGAAAATAAAGCTACAAATATTATAAATAATAGATACCGGTGTTAAATTTCCATTTACTAAGACTTAAATAGTCAAATCGTTTCTCTTGCGAGTTAAGTTTATCTACCTTCAAATACAAATTTCAGAGTAACTTAAAAACTGCATGCCTTTGTTTTTTTAGCAACTGTACACATCGCTATTCATTTTTCTTTATTTTATCCTTACTTCCCTTTTCCAGCAACCAAACTAATTAAAGATTAACAAACTGATAGGAAAGCTTGAAGCTACAATAAGATTAAAAATAAAAGTAATGACAACTTACCTCAAATTTTAGCTAAAGCATGAAAATTAGAAAGCTCCAAAAGAGAATGTCAAGATAGGAGTAAACAAGCAAGTTAACGAATAAAGTCATATCAGAACTGAGTAAAAGAGACTTATTACACGAACCAACAAGATCTCAACTAAAAATTCAAAACACGCACCTGATAATGAAAAATAGAAAGTGAAGGAGATCAATCAACAGAGAGAAATTACAAGAAAATGCACGAACAGCAAAGAAAGTAAAGCAGAATCAGCGAGATGAGAGAGAAAATCTACGGCCCTTCCATCAGGCAGAAAGCAACAAAAGCTTGCACCGAGAAACTCGAAGCTGAGAGAAAATAAAAAGAAGAGTGGCAGAACGGTAATTAGATTCTAAAGGTTAGTCTTGTTATAAAACTCTCATTAGCTCAAGTTAACAAATTTGAGCCTGTTCGCATTATACTGCGCCGTTCTAGGAGAGGAATCTAATCGAGCGGACTAGATTAATTGATGAAAAAACGCTGGGCCGTTTGATCGAGGTCAGGCAAAGAGATAAATATCTGTCGTTACTGTAGGTGGTATGATTGAATTTTCAATTTGTTTTTTTGTTTGGGGAGATGAGAAAACGATTTTGTATGGATGGATTTTGTTTGCGACTTTCTGGTTGAAGTTGGTTTACTTTGTGAAATGTCTAATATGCCCTTGGTTAAATTAATTGTGTTATATAAACCATGTTTATGGTTACCTAATTATCTGGATTAGTGAATAAAACAACAATTGCAATAGTTATTATTAATAATAATTAGTTTTTTACTTAATAATTACGATGTAACAGAAGAATATTCCTTAAAACTGGAATATTTTTAAAATACGTGTCACAACTAGAATTAATTAATTCTTACTCTTTTTTTTTTTGGGTCAAAATTAGAATACTTACACGTACATAGTGATTTTTTTTTAATTTTAAAGAACTATAGAGAAAATTCGAAATGCATGAGAACAAATTTAGATGAGGTTAAAAATGTGTACCAATCAAGAACAGCGCCAGTATCCAGAATGATATTTTAGGTAATGTAAAATGACTAAAACAACCTTTTCAAAGATAGGTATGATTTTATGGAATTTCATTTATTATAGGCATGAGATGAGATAGATACCAAATATTAGGCATAGTGGGTTGTTTTATTTTTTTTTTAATTTGACCCTTATGATAAATCTGGAAGGCATACAGTCACTTAGATTTATAATTATGAATTAATAAATTAAAGATAAATTTCATTGTGATATATTATATTAGACAAGAATGAACATAAAATTAATCTGACTTTAGTTAATAATGAAATTACATATGAGTTATACTAAAAATCAAGCAGCAGAAAAAGGGAATTCAAAGATGAAAAAACAAGATATGCTGTTTACCTAAATATATCAAATGCAACTACTCCACTTATTCTCTGTCAAATTATTTTCCTGTCACATGCAATGGTACGGCATGTCTATTGGCCTTTCCGTTTCTGGTCTAATTCAACTGGAGGCTAGGAGAAACGGGCTAACTTTGTTGGCAAGTATTTATTTTTCTAATTTCAGGTGTTGAATGGAAAGTAAAAAGGAGAAAAAGGGAAATTAAGAGAAAAGAGAGGAGAGTGGGGGGCAACAAATTATGAGTGAGGGGACAAGAAAGCAGAAATTGAAGTGGGTTTGCCGGGTGATGACACACACACATCTAACCTCCTTTTAATTCTTCTCTCTCTAATTAATTAAAAAATTTTCTTAGTCTTTACCCGAATCATTAACCGCCTTTGCACGCTTGTGCACAATCCCTTCATTTCCCATCATCGCTTTCACATCACCCCTCGTCACCTCCAACCAATCTCATTTCCTCTTACTCCGTCAAAACACCCTTTCATTTCAAAATTTTTACCTTAATTTGTCTTTCTAGTTGGGGAAAGAGTAAAGAGCTTTGTTTTGTTAATTCCTCGTCCGGTTCCTTTATAATCTACTTAACCAAATCCCCAACCAAAAGTTCTGTCAATTCCCAAAATATTTGCTCAATCCTCTGCGATAAGTTGCACTATTTACGATGCTAAACAGACCTACTTTATAATTAATAGTTTCTTATTTTATACAGTATTTAGAATAATAGTCTGCATTATGAGTGGCCGCAATTATTCTAAGTAAATAAATGGGAAACTTTACTATGCTATCACAGAAATTGCGGGGCTGTGCCACGACAAAGGGACCCAACGACGGACGACCTCCGCTTTTGCCGCTTACTTTAGATTTAACCAATTTCTAACCATGGTTAACCTATTTCAACCACGATTAGAATAATCATATCAGTTTTATCCTTCTGCGCTGTGTGTTTTCTCCGAAGCTAATCACACCCGTTGGATTCGGATTCGCACCATCGACAAGATGACACGTTTCGTTTTTTTAAATGACAGCAACAGAGGCCTGTGACTGACATGTTTAGAGTTGGCAATTCAAGGTCAATCTACGATAACGTAGGGGTCCAACTAGCAGGCTGGGTGTCTCAGTTTTCTCACGTGTGACGAGACGTATACGTGTACTGCCATTTTTATTTTAACTCTGGTTAAGAAAATAAACCATTGAGTTAGGTTACTGGGCTTTGAGTTGGGCCCAAACTAACTACAATGATGTCGTTCCTAATTATCACTGTGAATTATTTATTGCTGGCTTCTAGGTATAACACTACTTAATAAAAGGCCGAAAGCTTATCTTACCCAAGGTAGGGTGTAAACCTAGACTTATCTTTGACCACTTTGAAAAATTTTAGTAGTTATTTACCTGTTAAATTTTATTATTATTAATAAGATTAAAATTATTATTTAATAAAAATATTTAAAAAAATTAAAAATTTATCATATATTTTTTAAAAAATCTAATAAATTTCTTTTAATCAAAGTTTGAAAAATAAACTTTTTTTCTTTAAGATTTTTTCAATCATACTGTGAATGATCGGAGACGATAACAGCCTTCTCCTCTCTCCCTCCCGACTTCTTTGTCATAGACAACCACCGATACCAACTGAAATGGATGGTTTGAAGATCCTAATTGGTGTTTCTTGAAGATGAAGGATGCTAAAGATCAGCATTTTGCACTAATCTTCATCACGAAAAGGAGTCGACAGAGATTCCGAGAAATGCCAATCTTCAGCCATTCATTCCAACCAGTATTGGTGCTTGTTCGTGGTGGAGGAAAAATGTCGACTATCAATCAAGGAAAGCTCATAGGAGAAAATAAGTAAAAATGAAACCCCAGGGAGGAAAGGGTAAGTTTTCAAATTTTGAGTGGGGGAAAATTGTTAGTTTTTAAATTAAGGGAGAAAATATGATAAAATTTTTAGTTTTTTAAATTTTTTTGTTAAATAATAATTTTATCATTAATAATAATAAAAAAATTTAACTGACAGATAAATATTTAAGTTTTAAAAAATTAACAAATATAAATTTGAGTTTGTAGTAAACCTTGGGTGAGAATAAATCTTTTTGACCTAAATAAAATTGGTAGATTTCAAATAATCAGTTACATTATTCAACAGACTAAAGATAGTATGTGAATATTACTAAGCTAGCTCTGTTCTTAGCATGTAGGAATATGGAACTTATATTAGTGTTTATAATTATGCAATTATGCAAATAGGCTTCCCAAATTTTAATTGACGCCTACTCTCAATTAATAACTCAATATTACACCAAAAAATATTGAGTTAAATAATTTTTATTTGCTTTCATGGTTCTTTTTAATTTAAATATATATATATATATTTTTTTTTTTTTTACATTATTCATGAGTCAAATTAATTTGTATAAAAAATAAAAATAGATTGAGGTCAGTCAGGTAAACAAAGCCCAATAAGCCCAATATAACTAAGCACTACGAGAGTGTTGTTTCATTTCCAATAAAACCAAAGATTGAGTGGTGTAAGTTCTTGGAATATTCACTAGGTCCCAGTTGGGATCCTTGATCGACTCGCCACATCCCAATGGCTCCCAAGCCTATCTTAATTAAAGTTTGCTTTATTTTATCTTTTATTTTTTTTATTAGTTTATTTGATTTGTATAATAATAAAATATTTATATAATATTTCATTATCTATAATAATGTATTAGATGATATAAAAAATAATCAAATTATCTTTTTCACTCTATATGTTAAAAGATTATTAAAGTAATATTAATTTTTATTACTGTTTTACCTTTATTTATTAAATTTTTAGGATAAAAATATATTTAATTTTTAATTAAAATAAGAAGTAATATAGAAAATATTTTTATACCCATTAATATTTAAAATAATAAATAAAATAATATATTAGTATTTCAATAATAAAATATTAATTGAACTAAATACATCTTAAAAGTGAACAAATTATCTGATAAAAATCATAATTGTTGGTTTCCAATCATATCCGCCTAGAAATATAATGAAATTGTTAATCTCCAAGTCTAATGAACTGAATAAATTTCATATAGAAATATGACAAAATGGTCAAATTCTAAGCCTAGAACTAGTTCTTGAATCAGAACCAATCCAAAACCGACTGATTTCTTTCATCATCATCTACATTTCACTTTGCTTCAAATAACTCTTTACCTGCTGGAATCCTTTTTTCTAAAATATACAACAGGTAGTGAGCAAAGTGAAAACCCAGTCAAAATTAGCAGAGGAAGTGACTGAATTTTCAGAATAGGTAAACCCTTCTAAGCAGAACTCCAAAATAGACTGCAAAATACCGAATAGATATTTACAGGCATGGTGATGAGCAGTTATTGAAAACCAACATGAAATGAAAAAGGAAGGTAGCATTAGCAATCACAGAAGGCTCAAAAGTCAAATAATCTTAGAAATGAAAAAGTCTCTATAAAAAACAAAAGCCCTAAACTTCTTTAGGAGGTTAGTCATCTTATCTTACTCAATTCTTGTCCATGCATACTTGGTGAAGAGTAGAGAGAAAAAGAAGTTAAAGATTCCATCATAAAACAGAAGTTATGAATCATCCGCAAACTACCTTCTCTCTTTCTCTGCCCGGCTAATTTTTTCCTTCTTTCTTCTAATGAGCTCGATGCCTGAGAACAAGGAACAGTGTTGACAACCTAAAACCACAGAACAGGAAATTAGAAAAAAAAAAAATTAAAGAAAATAATATAAAATCACTTAAAGTTTCAGATAAAAATTGAAACTTGCCAAGAACCAACAATTTGTTTGGTTTTTTGGTCTCTTCTTATTTGAAAAAACTCAAATTTGTTTTGCATAAAAAGTCTAATCCACTATCTTCATCAGTTAAGGTAATATATATATATGTGTGTGTGTGTGTATACATATATACACATATATACATGTATGCATACATGTACATGTTTATATGTATATAATTGATGTGATACAACTGAAATTAAAATTTTGAAATTTTGAGCACTTACTTCTTGTTAATCTAAAGTTTTTCATAAAATCTGGGTTAAAAAACTTGTATTGATATCAAATGATAACTAATACAAAAAATTAGGTTCTCTTTGGAGAATATACATCTATTTATACTATATTTTTTTGAACTATTGAAGAAACATAATGAATACAAATTTTGATTTATTTATATGAATTATTGAGCTTTTGTAGTGGGAAACATGGCTTTTGCAAAGATCTTTAGCTTTGCAGGCGAATATTTGCAAAAATTTTTCAGCTTTTGTGGGCGAAGATTTGATTTTGTTAGAAATACTCATTTTCGCTTTAATGGTTTGGTGTGGCAGAGCATTCTGCAGGGGCATTCATTTCACCAACTAACTTTAGTGACCTTGGTAAGGGACATGCGTAAATTGCATTTTGTGCAATTTCCAATTCCTTATGAAATATGTTTTTATTTATTATTATTATTATTATTTTACAACTTGGTTCAAAGAATTTTGTGTTTTTCTCTTATCTTTCTTGCTTTAGCTTGTAAGTGAGTCAAGCGGATATCACCTTCTTTTAGTAATTTTGAAAAGGATTTTGACCCAATGGATATTATTTGAATGAGTTCAAATGGTGAAAGATTTTTGTAGAGATCTTGCAACACCAAATATTTATTAAAATTTTGGGAATCCGTCAGGATTCTGAACTTGATATCTTGTTTGGGCAATTGCTTGTAAGTTATTAATAATTATTTTAAAGCATAAATAAGTAAATATCAAACTATAATTCATATAAATTATAATTGGGAGAAGGACTATTTTCCACCTAACTTTTGATGCGTTTTCAAAATACCACTCACGGCAGATGAAAATTCACTTTTCTCACCAATGACAAAACTGTCGTCCAATTTTTCAGTTAGGGACAGAGGCAAAATCGTCATTTACTATTTAAAACCTTAAAACTTTAAAATTTTACCGTTTCCCCCCTCCAGGTTTTAAAAACTAATAACTAACTTATCCTCAAAGTTTGAAAAGTTTAGATTTCACCCCTAAGGTTTGCTTCCTTCTCCTGCCACCACTGACGACCGATGCAATCGATCGATCTCCCATCTCCGACTACAAAGGACGACCCTTCGTCGCCCAAATCTGGACGACGAAGCGTCGTCCAGATCTGGAAGACGAAGCGTCGTCCAGATCTGGAAGAACAGACGAAGGACGACGTTTCGTCGTAGCGTTTGGATGACGCGACGAGCGACGAAGGACAACGAAGAGTCGTCCTTCGTCGTCTGGGTGGAGCGACAAAGACAGACCTCTTCGTCGCACAGTGGTGCGACGAAGAGATCTCTGTCTCTTCATCGCATCGTGTGACAAAGAGATCTCCGTCTCTTCGTCGCACCATGCAACGAGGAGATGAAGATCTCTTCATCACACCACCGCCGTCGCACCAGGAGAAGGAGGAGGCCGGAGACGATGTCGGGAGATGAAGTTGAAGAATAGAGGTGAAACTGCTAGTTTTGAAAGTTATGGGGGCAGCTGTATTTTGAAAAATATGGAAACCCTAGGTTTGGGGGTGAAAATGTTAGTTTTCAAAGTTTAAAAACTTTAGGTAAGGTGAAATGTTAGTTTCTAAAACCTAAGGGGGGTGAATGGTAAAACCCTCACATCAATTTTGGGATGAATTTTACAGACTAAATTGAGGGGTATTTTTGTCATTTCATCTAACAAGGGTAAAATTGATATTTTACCTTTATGCAAACAGATATCATCCATATTAACGGCTCATGGGTGGGAAAAGTGGATTTTCATTTGTCGTAGGTGGCATTTTGAAAACACATCAAAAGTTAGGTGGGAAATAGTCCTTCTCCCATTATAATTATATTCATGACATTGAACTATCAATAATGTAAAATATAATTACATTAAGAAGAAACAATTAAATATTAAACCATTATACTCATAATGTAAGTCATTACTATATATATAAAGAAAAACAATTAATTATTCCCAGAATGTAAGCTAATTATGTTCATAATGTAAACTATTCTTACATTCGTAAAGAAATAATTATCATGCCTATAAATTTTAAATTTCATGTTTTTCATATTAAATGAAAATAGAAAAACATATATTGATCTTATCGTATTTTATAACGTATCAATCATAAAGAGAATTCATGCAAAAATTTAGAGGATGATTTCTCTCGCTTGACCCATTGACTTAATAATAGATAAAAACAACTTAAAGTTCTATATATAAAGAGTATTAAATGCTCTTCTTCATTTTTCCATCCTCACTAAGACTTTTTTTCTCCAACACAATAATACAGCTATCATGTACATACAACTCATTAAGTAAGCTAATTTTGTGGAAAACCATTTCAATGCACAACACTCCATCTTGAATTTTTACTATTTACAGATAATTACATTAATTTTGCTAAGAAAAAACTCAATGGAATAAAAGCCAAAACAGAGAATTTTAATTATTTAATGTCCTATAAAGTAGGGTTGAATGTGTTTAAATTGCTTCATTAAAAACTTTATTACTAATTTGTCTTATGTATAGACAATGCATAATTTTTTGCTAGACAATAAAATCTTATGATTATTTAATGCACGTCTATGTGAATTTTTAACAGTCCTACCCATCATTGTAGATTCTGATTGACCTAAACGGTCATGTTAAAACATAAATACTTTTAGATTGGAGAACTTTTGATTCGATACTGCATAAGTTTCAATTGTCTTTATGATTATATAATACAATCCAGATGATAAAACAGAAAAATTTTCTATTATAAGCCTTCTTTTAGAGATATTACCAGTTATTTAGATGAATTTTACACCATTTTTACACCTGGTTTCAATGTGATAACTATTATTTCTTATATATTTAAAAACTAAGTAGATTTCTTTTGAATCTACTTGAATATAATACATCATTTATGTTCAATTTGGTCTCATTTTTTAACAAAATTATGGCTTTTTTGAAGTCTTCAATCAGATTTATTTATCTTGATATAATATTTACTTTAACTTCAATTAGTGCTAAAGTTAAGAAAATTTTCATTTCCTTAATTTATTTCCTTCCATTATGAGTGTTGTTGCACTATATACCAAACACATATCTCTATCATTAGCTTTTGAACTTAACACTTCAATTTTGAAGTTTATTTTCTTTCATTTAAAAATTACGTTAATCATAACATACACAAAATATTGAAAGGAAATAAAACATGATAATAAAACACAAAATAATATCATGACTCCAAAATAATTATATATGATGGATTTTAATTATAAAAATTTTGTGCACTCATGTCACTAGTCAAGTGACCCATATTTTATTTTTGAAAGAAGTTTTGAAACATCACGATTTATTAAATTGACAAGATTTAAATCATTAATAAATTTAATTTTTATCGGTGATTAATATAGATCCATCCAATATTTATGTGTACTACAACTATATAACTAATGACATTTATGATCGTGTCTATTGTTTTGTGGTTTACTTTGCATTATTCTTTATTTTGTTTCAGTCTTAATTTACTTCTGATGGTTAGACTGAGATTTTCTATTATAACCATTTTCGGATAAAAAATTATTCCATCCATGGTCTTACTCACACCCATGATAATTGTTTCCAGTATTTGCATTCACTTCAGTGAACGATGTAATATTTGTGGGGCGAATTTGATAGTTTTCATTAAGGAGAAAATATTAATTCAGAATTTATTTTCTCGATTTTGCTACTACAAGAGCATATTATAAAAAAAATAAAAGGTGGAGAATTTTTTTCTCTTCCACATTATCTTATTCATGGAAAAATTTTGAACATTGTAGAGTTGTACTAAATTACAAAGTCGTTGGGATTATTACTGAATCTGATGTTCAAATTTATCTTTCAAATTTCTTTACGAATTTAATGGATCATCATTATATTCATATATTCGGCTTGCAATACTTTAGAGATATGATGCTAGTAAAATAGTGGTTTTGTATTTATCTTTCTAAAACATTTTATTTAATCACTTTCTTAAAGCTTATAAATTCTAGGTGGAGAATGGTATGAAAAGCCTATTTAATATTATCCATTTAATTTTATGAACTTGAGGTTTAAATATTATCATATTTATAAAATTTCTGATTTTATTAACAATATATATGAGTTAATCTTTGTAACTTCAAGTTCAAATATTATCTCATATTTACAAAACAACTAATTTTATAGAGAAAATATTGAAATTAATTTTTAAAAACTTCAAATCCATATTTTTCACAATTTATACAAACTTCAAATCGTAAAGGTAATATAGTTATTATAAAATAAATACTTTGATGAAACTTGAGACTTTGGACCTATATGTGTATTTTCATGATTTTACAAACTTTAGGTTACAAATTGGATGCAATTATTATAATAAAAATAAATATTCAAATAATATTTAAGAATTCTGACCTAAATTTATGTTTTTATAAACTAGGTTACAAATGATATTTATCATTTCGGGGCCAAATTCATGATTTTGTAAACTTCGGGTTACAAATGATATTAGGACTTCAGGGCTAAATTCATGGTATTCAAGACTTCAGGTTCAAATTTATAATTTTGTAAACTTTGGGTTACAAATATGATATAATTATAAATGAAAAATTAAATAGAAGAACAATAGAAATTAAAATATCTATAGTTTGTATTTCACAAACAAGACAATATCATAATTGATATATTCGTATTTATAATATACAAACAAAATAATAATATAATTAAAAAATAACTAATATTATAATATAGTTGAACAATTGGTGCTAATAATGTATCATAAATATAATTAGAATAATTTATAATTACAAATGACAAGATGGAGGATTTATGTAGTTGATATTGTTTGATAATATGAGAAAGATGCGAAAGCTACAAATTGAGAGAGTGAATAAGCTTTTTTATTAATAAGGAAAATTGGGTATCTCTAAATGTGAGAGATTGGGGGTATTTATACAAAAATTTTCATCAACTCCTCCAAGATATTCACACAATTTAACTTAATCTCATAAAGAGCATTAAATGCTCTTCTCCATTTTTCCTTCCTCACCAAGACTTTCTTTCTTCAGCACAATAATGTAGCTACCGTGACTTAGATGAATTCACATTAAATAAGCTTATTTTGTGGAAAGCCATTTACATACGCAACACAAACAACCTTTTTCATTATGTATCATGTGTAACCCATCTTTCTCTTATGGCCATAAATTGACTTTCACCCCTATATTTATTGATGATACTAAAATTTTATTTCTAATAAAAATCTTATTCTATTCCTATTATGATTTACATTCTTTGTAACAATAAAAAAAGGGAAATTATAATAAATATCCAAAACTAGAGAGTGTTAAGTGAAATTACATAAAACTCTAAGGTTTAAACAAAAATACTCTCAATTTGAGAAATAACCAAATTGCTCTTATATATAAACCCCACATTTCCCACGATTTACTGTTCAAAATAAGAGAAAATTCAAATCTCCCACGGGCGTAACGGGTTTTCATCTTTTCCATCGACTTTTCGTATTTTCTGACAACCGAAAATGACAAATAAAAGGGTGTTAAGCGAAATTGCCCAAAACTCTAAGGTTTAAGGAAAAATGCCCTCAATTTGAGAAATGACCAAACTGCCCTTATATATAAACCCACATTTCCTACGGATTTACTGTTCAAAATCAGAGAAAATTCGAATCTCCCACGAGCGCAACGGGTTTTCATATTTTTCGTCGACTTTTCGTATTTTCTGGCAACCGAAAATGACAAATAAGGATAGTACATCATCTCACTTCTTGTTTGAATCAATTTATTGTTAGGATTATTAAGATTTGAGGGAGATTTTGAGGTTTGAATGTTTACGGTTTCGATTTTGAACAATGCGTAAAATGTTTTGATTCTTGGTTGTTTTGCTTGAATTTCTTGAGGGGTTTTGTGTTATTGGATGTGTAGATTTGATTTGTGCTAAAATTAGAGGTTGAAATGACGATTTTTAGCCGAAAAATGGGTTAGATCTATCAACGTTGCGGTAACCTCCCACGGGCGCCTATGGGGTGGGGGGGAAATTTAACGTTTTCAAAATTTTAGGGGGAGGGGGAAGAGGGAGAGATCCACAGGGGTCCGTGGAAAATTTTACACTGAACCGTTGGGTAGTCCGTGAAAACCGTGGGTTGGGTGGACATTAACTTTTTTAAAACTATATGGTCTATATAAGATAAACTTTGAATGACCATAACTTTTGATCTATGAAGAGTTACAGGGTCTGTAATATATCAACACGAAGCGCGTTTCAAGCTTTATAACGACAACTAGTTTTGCCAGTTACACCAAATTTGGAGGCCAAAATAAAACTGTTTCAATGTGTATTATATAGTTTTTTTGTTTTATCAAATTTAGAATTTTCAGTTTTTATGATTTTGAGCTTGTTTGTGACCAGATTAGACTTTTTTGATATGTAGTTTTCAAATTTGATATTTGTAATTACGATGTGCTTTTTTAGACACGTTTTACAATGTAATTACAAAATTTTAGATCGATTTTTTGGTTTTCTCGTTCATAAGCTATTTGAACGTATATTTTTCAAAATTCAGATATGTTTTTTCAGATTTTTGAGTGATTTTTTTATTATTGACATTTTAAGGTATATTAATATATCTATTTATTCTTAACATGTTATTTTCAGTGTAGTTTTGACAGATTGATTTTTTTCGATTCGAATTCAGAAATATGAATTTCTTCCTTTTGAACGAACCCATAGTAATTGATATTAAGTAAAAATGAGAGTGATAGTGAGTGTTTAAGTGATATAAGAAGTGTATGTAATGAAAGTGAGAGTGAGAGAGTTTATATAAATGTGATGAAGGGTAATTTTGGTATTTTAAAAAAAATTAGGGCATTTTTGCTTAGGAATAGAAGAAATGGGCATTTTTGCTTAATAAAAAGGTAAAATGGACATTTAATATAATTTCCCATAAAAAAAATACATTAAGGCCAAAAGACTTATTCCCACCCAAGGTATGGTTAAATTTCAAACTCATACTTTTCAACTTTTAAAAACCTAAACATCTCATCTATCACTCAAAATCTGTTAAACTTTTTCATTAGAGTCAATAATAAAATTGTCATTTTACTAAGAATATTAAAAAATTATAATTTTATCTCATTTCTCTCCCCAAGTTTTGAAAACTAACAAGTTCACCCTTACTTAAACATTTCAAGTTTTAAAAAGTGTCTATTTCCCCCTACACCTAGGTTTTTTTTCCCTCCACTCCAACCACTACTCAGTCATTGACGTCTTCCTCTTCCTACCCTCACTATTGGAATTGTTTGGATGATCATTGTGGGAGGTCATCCGATAAGGAGACGTCATCTCTTCATCAATCTCTTCCTCTCGGAAGAGACAGAGACGTCAACAGAGAGGGACCTCTATCCTTTCTTTGCTGACAACATCGTCTCTCTCTATTTTTCTTGTTTTTCGGCCTCTCTCTTGCATGTTTCTGTCATCTTATTCGTGACGCATGCCTTGTACTACTATGATTTTTGTGGTTTTGGTTTGCGATTTTCTTTATTGAAAATGTGCAGTTTTGGTTGGACATCGGCTTAGGCATTGGAGAGAAAGTATGACTGACATTGGATAGAGAAGGTGACCAAATATGGAGGAGCTTCATCACATAATAGGATTTATAGACCATTAGGGGTGAAATAAAATTTTTAGAAAATTAGGGTGGACGACAAAAAAACTTAAAGAGAGGAAACTCTAGAGTTGGGGGGTAAATAATCACTTTTTAAAATTAAAAAATTAGAGATTATAAGAAAATTGTTAGTTTTTAAAATTAAAGAGAGAAGATGAGATAAAATTATAATTTTTTTAATATTATCGATAAAATAACAATTTTATTTTTTATTATAACAAAAAAATATAATAAAAATTTGGTGGCAGATGAATGCTTAAATTTTTTAAAATCGATAGATATGACTTTGAAATTCACTATATCACTAGTGGAAACAAGTGTATTGGCCATACATATACTAGCCAAGAATCCAACACTTCAAAAATATTTGTACAACTGACCGGAAATGTTAATCTACGCATTTGCAATAGCACAAATTCCAAGATCTTCATCTTCAATCTCTCCTTTCATCATGGGTCAACTGCTGGTATTAAAATGTCTGGATAAGATTAAAAAGAAACTTCGAAGAAGTTGCACATCAGATATGGCCAGAAGGATATTCATACAGCCTTGCTGGGACAGAGCAAGTGGATAAAGAGCACCCATGAGACCACAAAATAGCAATGAAAATGACCTGCAAACACGTATGTCTCCCCTTTTAACTATTACCTGACCAAAATCCTGTAAATTGAATCCAGCTGCCATATTCAAACACATGTTTTTACAGTTAATTCTTATCTCCTGGGATAATATTGTGATAATGCAGACAAGTCAATTGAATCGTTTTTTTTTTTTTTCAATTGTTTATGGTGGGAAATTTGTTGTAATTAAAAATAAAAAGAAGGGAAAAGCTTTCGTAAGTGATTAAAAGTTGAATTCGACACGACATGTATTGTAAGGTATCAACACCAGTCTCTTTCTAATATTTGGGCTCTATGCTGGACTTTCTTCATTTTCACATCTGGTTTTACTTGGAAAAACCAGAGCAGCAAAATTCTTTTGATTCTGCTTTTTCCATTCTGTTGAGTGTTGTCTTTCTCTTTCATTTCTTGTCCATTAGGAGGTCGAAAATGCCGGTTTTCCTCTGGCCCATTTCAATTCCCTCTTTTCAATGGTAGAATCGAAATCAACTTGGGAAACTAAAGCACTCCTCTCTTCTTTTTCCCAAGTAAAATATAAATTTTGGACAGACATTAGTATGGAATAATTAATGCTGCACATTAATTTATCTATAGAAGTGAAGTTTATTAATATGATTAGATGGACCTCTCATTTACTTTGTTACTAATTTAAAATCAATTAATCCCTAAAACATGTCAAATTATAAAGAGAAATTAATAAAAGTAAGTCAATTTTGTGTGGAGTATGAATGCCCATAGGTGGGTAAATCCTATCATTCTTATTTGTGCTCAAAGAGCTGTAAGCATGAACTGTAATAATATATATACCGGTTTTGAATAATTAATTGAATATTTAAAATAATATATTATATATTATTTAAATATTTAACTATTTATTTACACTCCAATATAAATAACAAAATTGAAGTGGGGTTACAAATGGGTAAACCAAAAACCAATTGGAAATGAATGCTTGGAGGACAAGTAGTAGAAATACATGAAAACATAATAATAGCCGGGCCATAATCAATAAGAAAAGAAAAAGCAGCCTTACAGCTAACAAACCATGGTCCCATTTCCAGTCCTGTTTTCAAATTTATACAAACTCCTTGCTTTCCGCCCTGCAAAATCAGCACTACTCCTTCCGTACTATGGCCCTGCCTCCAGGACATTAACCTGTACATTTACACGTACCTATAATCCTCTTTACATTCCATCTATAAATTCCTCTAATTCCTTCTCCATTTGCCATAACATTCATTCACTGACATCTCCAGCTTTTACCCTTTACTTTCTTTTTCCTCCTCCTTTTCATACTCTTTCTCTGTTTCTCTTCATACAACATATGAGAGAAGGAAGAGACTGTTCACCAAGGAAGACTTGTTGCAGGTGTATTGTGTATGATGGAGAGTCCGAATTTTTCACCATCCCACGGAGGAGACCCCTCTCGCCCCTCTCTCGGATTCCCTCTCGGCACAGCCATCCTTTTAATTATCATTTTCAGCTTAAGTGGCATCTTCTCTTGCTGCTATCACTGGGACAAGCTTAGATCCCTCCGTCGCTCTTTATCCGACGACATCAATCCTCAATCTGACATTGAAGCCTCACCCTCCAAAACTAAGCCTGCAGACATGGTAATCTCGTTTAGGGTCTTATTCCCTTTTCTTTACGTAATCTCTTAATAGTAAGACTGAATTGTTTTATGTTTTCAGAATTGGAAGAACAACCAGAGCCAGAGCTTGCCAGTACTAATGCCAGGAGACCAGATCCCAAAGTTCATAGCTTTACCATGTCCATGTCAACCCCCTCGAGAAGAAAATATTGTTGTCAAAGTGCAGAAGCCGCCCAAATCGCCACGTTTCCCGGTACCTTTGTATTAGCATTAGTAAGATCGATCATTTGGCGTATATACAATTTCATTTACTGATAAATTAAGCTAGTTTTACCATTTGTTTACCCTTTTCCCCAATTTGGAAGAATTGCAAGTCATTTTGCATAGTATTGCAATTTGTTTTCGTCACCTAAGTTTATCATTTGCAGCATTTCATGTCCATATTACAGAAAATACAATCTTTTCCAGGCAGTCTGCCCTCTGTTATGTTGAAGAAACTTGCCCTCTGTAAATTCTGCAGTTGGGGTCATAGTAAATTATACCAATAAACTAATTACCTTTTCAAGAGAAATGTTAATGGCATCGGTTAAGTAAGATTGGAATTGAAAATTGTTTACAGAATGACCAGCGGCCAAGGGCAATTAAATAAGGTATGTGTCCTAATCAAGGCAGCCCTACTGCTTTTTTTTTTTTTTTAAATGTTTTACACTGTTACCTAGCTAACAAGAGAAGCAGATTTTGGGAAGCTAATGATGGTGGATTATTAGGGCTTTAATACTTAATTCAAAGAGAGAAAATGAAGTTCGAAAAGCTTATTCATAATCCGCTCAATGATGTGGTCTTTCTTGTCCTAAGAAACTCACGAAATATCGAGGGAAGAAGTTACACTCTTTGCATCATTGGTAGACACCCATTCCATATTTGCTTTAAAGTAAGAAGAAAGAGAAAGAGGAATAGAAATTAAATTAAAAAAATCTGCTTTTTTGCATATCACTGATTTTATATGTTATTTTGATCTCTCCATGTAATGGGATCTACAATTTTTTGTTAATCTGATGATCAAAACACGTCACCATGATGTCACTGTTCAACCCACAAGCAAACTAATCAAATCAAAAGGCCAAAGGACTATTTCTTATCCCAAGTTTGGATATATTTTCAAAATCACACTCGTGAGATTTGAAAAACTGAAAGCCTCATTCATCTATTTAAAATCTCAGTTAGGATTAAAGGTAAAACTGTTATTTAACAGAAAATTAAAAAAAAACTAAAGTTTTATTACTTTTACCCCTTTAATTAGAAAATCTCTCAATTTCCTCTACATAAAATTTGAAAAATCAATATTTTCTCTTTAGAGTTTGCAAATCATCTCCAGAGACAATGAACTTTGTCGTCTCTAGCCGTATTGACTCTCCCTCTCAACTTAACTCTCTCTACTGATCATATTTCAATCATTGACAAAACATATTTCTTCCAATGAAGATGAAATTGTGTTCATTAGAGGAAATAAATTTCACTAGTAGTTAAGATGTGATTGATAGGGAGAGTTAAACTGGGAGAGAAAGCCAATGCGATCAGAGATGATCGTCTCTAATGATGGTTTGCAATTCTTGAGAGGGAAATATTGATTTTTTGAATTTTAGATAAAGGAAAATATGAGATTTTCAAACTGAAGGAGACAGATGTAATAAAATTTTAATTTTTTAAATTTTTTTATTAAATAACAATTTTACCTTTAATTTTAACTAAAATTTTAAATGAATATATAAGACTTTAAAATTTTTTAACTTTATAAATATAACTTTAACGACATACCTAAACTTGGGATAAGAGGTAGTCTTTTGGCCAAATCAAAACCCTTCCCCTGTACTCCCACTTTTTATTGTACTCATCCGTAAGGATGATGAAGCCAATTTTATTTTTGTTTTTTGTTTTCTGTTTCCATTTCCAGTTAGATTTGATTGACTGTTCACCTATTGCAAGTGGGCTCCTCTCTACTTGTCTCTCCACCCTCCATATTCAAGGTGCCCACAGATTAAAATCTTAATGTCCAACGTGCAAAACTTTCATCACAAATGAAATCAAATCCAACCTTCAAACATGACCCAGCCTGTTTCAACCTCCCTCAATATTCAAATCAAAATTAATATCTTAAAAAAATTCTAATAATTTGGGACCTACTCGTACCCTTTTCATCACATGGGTTCGGCAACATGTGCCAGTGCTCTCTTAATGCGCTTATCTCAACATTGTTTCATGATGTAACCTTTTTTTTTTTTAAAAAAATTCTAAGCCGTTAATTATTTCTCTCTTAGTGCTAATTATGATTTTAATTCTTTATTAGATTTGGCTGTAATAAAGTAAAATACCATCATGTGGATTTATTTTGTTTGATCTTATCAGTGTCTGGTTTCTTCCAACACAAAACCATGGAAATCGCCTCATGTATTGAGCATTCCTGGTATTGTATGTATTTTTTTTTTTTAAAATCGATGATTTGTTGCCCAACCCATTGTGTGATTTGAGAAGATGACTCAAACCAAACTATTTTACAAATCAATCCATAATTTTTAAATAATTCGGTTTCATTTTATAATCTGAACTGAATTATGCACACTTATATTTCAATACATTTTTTTTTAATGAGTAGCTCAATTAATATGCATTTTTTTTTAGATTATCTTATATGAAGACTGCAAATCAATTGGACCTCTCTTGAAAAAACACAAACTAAAAGAAGAGGCATAGTATTTTTTTAACTTAATTACTATAATTTTTTTTTTTTATTATTTCTAATTTGTTACTTTGATCAGTAGGCATTTGATATTATAAAGACAAAATTATGATCATATTTGAAAAGGAAATAATAATATTAGTTACAGCGGAAATCCTTGTATATAAAGTTGGGTTTTTATTTTTATAACATCTTGACTTTAGTTTATACAATTTTTTCCTTAGTGGATTATATAAACTAAGATTTTGTGTAATTAGAGCTACATCAAATGTTTATTTTACTGGGATTATCTGAAGTAACGAAAGATTTTTCATTCCTTATTATATAAGTTGTGGATGAGTTGCACGGCAGATTATTTTTTAAGTAATTTTTTTTTGGTTAATTAGAGAATTTTATTAAGATTGATTAAATAGATAAACTTTAAAGTACAGTAAATAAACTTATAAATAGTATATCAAATAAATCATATTTTATATACATAACAGAGGTTGAAACCCAATCAAGGTGGACTTAGGATTTTTGCTCAAGAGGGTCTTCACAGCGTTATAATTATTTGTTAGTTAATTAGTGAAAACTTAAAATAAAACCACTGAATATTAAACAAAAAAAATATATAATAATACAAGTAATTGTTTACATGGAAAAACCTTTCAATATAAAAAGATCTTGACTTTAACACGAGTTTTTGTTTGGATATATTATGAAAGCGTTCAATAATATCTTTATTGTTAATTGTAGCAAAAACTTCATTTTCAATGTAAGCCACCAAGCAATTGTTCATCCACTAGTCGCTCATTCGATTACGCAAACTATTCTTTACAGGATTCATTATAAAGAACACTCTTTCATACAAGAAACAAAACTTTATCGTAAATAACATCTTTCTTAAACTCAATTATTTTTTTAGCAAGGTTGGCAATCCCATCAATATAAGTGTAACTGTCATTGATGCTAACATCTTCATAATAGTTTTCAAGTTGATAATCAAGTAACCAAATATCATGTTGAGGAAAATTGACAAGATAGAACCTTACAAATTCGAGTAATTTGTCCTTGTTAAATGTAACAAAAGAGTTGGATTAAGAGATGTCATACATTGAAGCAACCTTATATTTACTTCATTTGAATGGTTATTGAGTTCTTCTTGAATATTATCTAAAACTGTATATATAAACTCCACCTTATAATGATGTTTATTTGTAACTATTGTAATCCCTCGTTTTGTCCTTCAAAATTTATTTTCCATATTTTATGGTATTCCTATGTCATTATTTTTGTACAGGTCAGAAGTTTCTTTCACCAAGATTCAAAGTAAATGTCTTCATTTTTCATTTTATGCAATCAACCTTTTGAAATTTATACAAATTGCATAACATTAAGCAAATCTTGATTTTTTCTTTATAATACTTATGACAGTTTATTTGTGGTTCCTAATACCTTTTTTCATAAAAAAAACAAAAAGACAAATTTAAAATTTTCCATGATTCATAATAAACTCCTTGCTTGACTTTTATTTTGTCAATTGTCTCATTTAATTTCAATCATCTACAACACATCAACAAAAGAAAAAAATAAGTTTATAACACTATGAATTGTCCTCATGTGTGAACCCCATCGTGTATCTCGTGGTCATTTAATAGTGCATTTTTTATTCAAACCTCGTCCCATCTGAAGATCACTATTAGAATTCAAAGATATTACATATTCATATTGTTTATCTCGTCAAAGATCTTTGCGCTTGCAAGATGCTGCTATGGTGTTCGATAACATTGAGAGAGATTGAAAAAATTCACCCAATGTTAAATGGTTACTCATAACTTTGATCAATGGTAGTTAGAGTTTATGAGAAAAATAATGAATGTAAAAAGTTGATTTATTCTTTTCTTAATATTAGACTTTTCAAGCCATTGAACTCACCCCTCATATTGCTCGATCCATTGTATCCTTGCCCCTTTAAACTTGTTAAACTTAATTCATGTTTTACAAAAAAAAAAAAATCTATTGCAGTTTTTAAAGAGTGTGCAAAAGTATTCTTAACATACACAATCCTCATAACCTGCTTTGGCCACATGCCGAAAAACAATAGTCATTTGTTCTTTCACTGTCACATCACGACATTAATCAACTAGTAATGAAAATGGTTGTTTATCTCTTTTAATTTCTTCAATAACTTTCATGGTCGTCAAATGAGCACAGACATTAGTCAATTCTTTCTGAATCTTAGGGATGTCATTTTATGATTTTCTAGAACATTTTCAAGTACAATTTTTTTGACGTCATCACTATGATTGGATAGAAACTTTAATAGTTCAATAAAATTACCTTGAGTTTTAGATTTAACTAACTCCTTATGACCACAAAATGTCAATCCTTATTGTAAAAGAAATCTAATACAATCAATTGATACATTCAAGCAAATTCAATAGTCCAGTTTGATTTTTTCCTCAACACAAGCAAGATTTACATCGACGTACTATTTTGATTCATCAAATTAACACACTTGGCATGACATCGATTATGAGTACAAGAATGATCCCCAACATGTTTTTTTTACTTTTGTTTTATCTTTTCAATTATTAAATCTCTTGCTCACAAATGTTTCACCACTTGTTTGGTCACTATAATCAACTATTTCACCTTTGAAAATATAACAATGCAAACAATATATAGCATCTTTTGTCACACTTTATTCCATCCAATTAGAATCCTCTTTGTACCACTCTAGTATAATCCTAAGTTTTTTTATCTCTAAAAAGAGTGAAAAGAAAATTATGATATTTAGGTTGGCAAGGACCTTTAAGTAAGCGTGCTCTTTGAACCTCCTTGTTTGGCTTGTCGGTATAATAAATCTCATTAATTGGGATCCTCAATCCTAGATCAACTTCAACTCGTCTAAATTGAACACTCTGTTTGAAGGTTAAATTTTTTGTATTTGGTGTTGTTGTTGTTGTGGAACTTCTTCTTCTAATAAGATTTGATTAATCTCTCTATTAGTAGAGTCTATATCTACACTCTCCATTGGATTTTTTTTTAATATCTTAAAATAATTGAATATCATAGCTATTTAATTGATGCAAAGAAAACATATTAACAATAATAATAATAAAACATATAGTATTAAAATTTTATTTCATCTTCTATAGAAACATATGCTCAGTATATAAAGAAAATAAATTCACCATTAAACATTTACATGAACATTGATAACAATTACTTTGACAAGTGTTAAAGAAACATGAAATAAAATTTTTTTTATATAGATGTTTAAAATAACCACTTGTTCTAACAAGAAACATAAAAGCAAAAAATGTTTTTGCTATTAAAATAACCACATGTTCTAAGTTATAATAACTTCATAAGTAACAAAACAAAAATACAATGGAGCTGATGAGACATGCATGACACCGATACATTATGAGGATACAACCAATGTTAAAGATTTCATTAGAGCTAGTGTTTTCATGAAATTGATATTAAATATATTTTACTATTTTTATTTTCGAAATACTATTTTCAAACAATAAAGTTCTTTGGGTTATTATTATTTTTCATTCTCAAATAGTATTGTAGGTCAACGGTATCAAATGTTTTCACAAATAGTATAAATACATTATTCAAATTCACCTTTACTCTCATTTTTCACTATTTTCTATGTTCTCATAAAACACAAAATGAAAACAAACTCGCATGTTTCAATAAAAGCCAGAAATGTATTCTAAAATACTAAATTACAGGCAAATGGTAGTAACACGCCACATTCTAACAAGAAACATAAAAGCCACAAGATTAAAAAAACCAAAAAAAGATAGAAGAAAGATAAAAACTCACCTACTTTTTGCTTTCTGGAATCATGTTTTTGTCTTTCTTAAAAACCCTCATTTTGACAACAAATGGAACCCAAAATCCCTTTTCAAGCAATTTTTTTTTTTCAAAATGATTTAAAATTAGTTTTTTTTATAACAAGCCCAAAGCCGAATGGTTATTTTGTACATTGCATTAAAATAAGCTTTTTATACCAAACACAAACCCAAATGCTTATTTTGTATATTGCATTAAAATAAGCTTTTTATACCAAACACAAACCCAAATGCTTATTTTGTATATTGCATTAAAATAAGTTTTTTATACCAAACCCAAACCCAAATATTTATCCAGGAAATAAAAAAAGTGAGTTAAGTCTTTTGTATCTATCTTAGGCTCATATGTATTCTTGTTCTTAGCGCAAGTAACGGTGGACCTTTACGTATTCACAAAATATTAGATGGGTTTACAATAAATTTTCAGATTTTTAAAATTTCAGGGTAGGCGTAGGTCTACCCTCACATAAGCCCAGGTTCGCCCCTGGTGGGAAGTGAGATGAATGAAAACTTATTACATAGCTTCAAATATATCCTTATTTAATGATAAGGTTTTTTAGCCTCATGTCGTGTCAATCATGGCATCAGTTCAAAAAATTACATCTTTAGTGCATTTTGATATATATTTTATTGATGGTATTATAATACATTTTAGTAGATAATGTAATGATATTATGTATGATTTATTAGAATTTGGATAATGTGATATGCATCATATGAAATTGAAAATGTAAAAGATATTTGGGAAGCAATAAAATTATGTATATATATTTTGAGTATATATTTAATGTATTATTATATAATTAAGTGATTTTAAATTAAAAATAGAATAACATCTAATCATTACATAATGATATTCAATTGTATAATCAATTATGTATCTAAAATTGCGTAAACATAATATTACTCTTTGGAATGGTGTTGAATTTTGGTTTGCTAATTAATGTGAATGTGATCAAGTAATAATAGTTCATTTGGACCCAAGATGTTGAGCACATATAATGATGCACATATTTAAAATTATTGTTACATTTTATAGAGCAAGTTATTTGTATCCAATTTTAAATATTTTATTTGACATTTAAATAATATATTATCATATGATTTAATGATATATTTTCTAAATACTCAAACTGGATATAATGGTTCAATGTGATGAAATGAAGTAGAAGTTGCAACTGTTAGTGATGAGGTTCCTAGTCTTATATCACAACTAAATTTTACTCTTTTGTTAATTGTGCATTCTATAATATTAGGTTAGGTGTGTTTTTAAAGAACAAAATTCTTGTTATTTAAGCTGAAGCTAATTATTGTATTATCAACTAAGCATAAATCCCTGAACGACTCATGAAATTGTGATAGTTTCAAATTTTGAATAGTAAAAACCTAAATTTGGTTTTTTCCTCTCAAAACCAAAATTTACAAAAAATGTGTTGAGAAATAAATTCGAAAAGTGTAGAATGCGGAATAGCATAGTGACAAATTACAGTAACACAATGACCAAATAGTACTACTAAATGACTAAAAATCCGATAGCCTAATGACCAAACAAAATAAAGCAATGACGAAGGATCAAAAACACTTTTCAATTTTCTGTGCAAACCTATTAGGAACTCGCAAGCAAAGCAATTATAGCAGAGGATTAAAATAAATCAATGGATACCGAGTTTTTTTACAAGGAAAACCTCCCTAACGTGGATAGGTTAAACCTATCAACAATAATAATATGTACAAATAAAGTTCTCTCTAGTGAAACTAGAGGCATACAATTAACAATACAAGAATAACAACCATTTTTGGGAACAAAGAAGTAAACAATACAAGTTTAATGTAGAGAAATCATAAAAATGGAGTTTTTGTTTATAGGTTTAGATTCAACTAGACAACTTGAAATTAGATCTCTACCATTCAAAATGTAGAGTCTTGTGTCTTGAACATCTCCATAAAATTTTAGCTCGATCAACTATGAATGACTTTGAAAATGTAGATTTATGAAAACTATTAGAGTATGAACAAAACAATAGAGGTGACCCCTATTCTCCTTTTCTCTCTTTATATTTTCAATCGGATTGCAACTCAATTAATTCTCACTTGAATGAGTATTCAGAAGTTTTCATTAAACTTGGTGAAAAGACTCAAAAAGCCTTTATCTACATTTAACTAAATGGTCAAAAGTAGATAACACAATAAATGGGTCATTTTCTCACATAAGAGGAAAATTCTAACAAATTTCCCCCTTTCTGATTATGTGAAAGAGAATGTTATGTCGACAATCAAATTATCTACATTAAGCTTTTTTCTTGGTAAACCTTTTATCAATATATCTAGACCATTTTGATCAATATAATTTTTCTCAAGTTCCAACAATTTCTCATTCAAAACATCTCTAATCCAATGATGCCCTACATCTTTGTGTTTTGATCTTGCATGGAAAGTGGAGTTCTTACATAAGTGAATGGAACTTTGACTATCACAAAATATTACATAATTTTGTTGCTTAAACCCAAGTTCCAACATTAAATTTTATAGCCCAAAGTAACTCCTTGGTGGAAAGTGCAATACTTATTTGAAATGTAGATTACTAAGCCATAACCCCACCTACAAAAGTCATCAAGTAGCCTAAGATAGACTTGTGATTATCTATATCTTTTCCAATGTTAGCATCAATGTAACCAATTAACTATGGTTTTCCATTTCCAAAACAAAGACTCAAATTTGAAATACCTCTAAGATATCTCATGATCCACTTAACTGCATTTCAAGATTTGATAGAAATTTGTACAAACCATTGTATACATTAAACTTCTTACAGTTGATGCATACGAAACCTTTTTCATACATTTCTTTTTTTCATCTATGGATGAACTTTGTTTGGAACTTAGCTCAACTTTGAAAGAGCTAACAACTTTTGTTTGGTTTGTATTGAACCTCTGAAACACCATTTCAATGTACTTCTCTTGTGACAAGTAAAGCTTCTTACAACTTTTATCATAAGTGATTTTAATGCCAAGAATCCACTTTGCTAGCTTTAAGTCTTTCATGGCAAAGACTACACTCAGTTTTTTCTTCAGCATAGTAATTCTTGAAGCATTCCTGCCAATAATAAACATGTTATCAATATAAAATAATAAGAAAATAAAAATAATCATCAAAGAATTTGAGTAAAAACATAATGGTCAGAAGTAGTGAAATCTACTTTTGAGCTTCTCTCAGCTTCAAATTCTCAATCTCTAATTGAGTATCGAAAAGATTTGGTTTCAAAAGGGGTGAGAAGAGTTGTTTCAGATTATTCGAGACAAAGAAAATGTATTGATATCGCTTACAGAAACAAAAAAGGAGATGAAACAAGAGATGTTTAACACAAAATCTGAGCTTGAACAAACACAAAATCAGAGGTTTGGACATAATGGCGATTGATAGATAGGAATTGGGATTTGGGGTTTTAGATTGTGAAGGAGGAGGAAATGTTTTCCTTTGGTTGTAGAGATTGAGGGTATTTGTTGGTTGATTTTGTTCTGGCTAACAACCCCGAAGTGAGCCATAAGTGGGGTTTGCCCATGACTGAGTTGACTTGTGACTTAGGAAAGGTCAATGGAGTTCTTAGATGGTTGTGAAAGGCATGAAGCCTTATGAAAGCTTGAGGACAAACAGTTCTGATGACGTTAGCCAACAACTGAGGCCTTGTCTTTAGCTATGGTAATCTTGTTTTTAATAGGCGGTCAAAATCACATCAACCAAGCTGTGATCTCAATTTCTAGATTTACAGTCACCTTTATTATCGTCGATAGATTTAATTAATATTTGAATTTAAGTCACAACAACCATAATCTTCTTTGTATCTCCATTTCATACCATGTTTTCCTTTTAATGTCATTTTTTCTTTTCTTTATTCTCAAATGATTCAAAGTTAAAATTAAAAATTTTATTGATGAGCAAAATTATTTTAGTTAATTTACATGTCTTTAAATAATTAGTAACAAAAATCAAACAATAAGAGTTAAATATAATTTTTATACTTGAACTTACTTTCTGTTAATAAAATTAAATTTTGTGTGGAAAATTTTGATTTATATATTTGAAAAAATACATTGCAAGCCAAAAGAAAGTATAAGTGACTCTTTTATTAAAAGTCCTTTCAATAATATTATTTTCGTCTATATTTATTATTTTAAGACTATCATTAAAAAAATATTGATATTTCCATTTTAGATATTATTTGTTATACGGTAGGTTTTTACTTATAGAATATCTATTTGAAAAGTGATTATCCCTATAAGTAACGATTAATTGATGGATATCCGTCACCCAAAAATAGTGATTTGCTAGTTGACACCTTTATCTATATATGATGAAAAATAGTAACTTCCTACCTCATCAACTTCAATCGTTATCTTCTCTCTCTATATATATAACCAATAGGATTGTAATTGCCCTCTCACATATTTTTAAATAGAGAAAATGATTGTAGAGGGAAAGGAAGGTACAAAGGAGCAACAATGAAACATAAGAAAACATACACTAAATGCTTTAGATTTGATTAGTTTAATCCTACATTAGATGAGGATATTCCCCCAAAATCCAACAATTTCTTCTGGGACTCTTGTCATCCATTGTGTCATAGTCAAGACACTTTATTATAATTTTTGCACATGCACTTTGTCAAAATATTCCCTTAAAGATATTAATACCATAATTGTAGTAATAAAATTTCGAGTAACAGACCAAACTATCTTAAAAATAACTATTTTGTGTCCACTTATTTAATTCATTTATTTTATACCATAGTAGTGAAGATCATGTTTCATTATTAGATTTTTAATGATGTAACCATAACTTATTTCGCATATGACTCTATATTGCATACATCAATTAATAACAAGAAATCTTATCAACATATATTTTTATCCATCTTATTTGTGTTAAGACATAAAAAAAAAGAATTGATACATAAATAAAAAATTTAAAAGAAAAAAACTAATATTTTTAAAATCAACAGGTTTGGCTAACTCCAACTTTATATAAAAAGGGGGAAATTTCATCATTAATTTATTTTCACTAAATTTGGAATTGGGGTTTGCTTGTATTTAGGGTTGTAAACAAATCAAATTGCTCACAATTCAAACCACTCACAAAGTAGTTCATTATTCGAATAGTCTCAAGCAAAGCTCAAGTTTGATTTTGGTTGGCTTAGTGAACTCATAAGCTCACAAATTGATTCGAATCAAATATCAGTAAGTCTTTAAAAGTTTCAAATTTTACACTTATACCCTTAAAATTTTATATATTAACTTTAAATATTTGAGATAACTGATAACTATATAAGTTATATATTTTAAAAATTAAAGGATTAAAATGTAATTTTTTGAATAGAACTTAAGTCAACCATTTTTGTCTTGAACTTAAACCTAACACTTTAACAAGTAGATTCAAACTGAATTGAGCCCAAACATAAGTTGACTCAAGTTTGACTTGAATGACTTTAGAGGTAGCTTGAGTTCAGCTCGATTTTATTAAGTTAATCTAAATGAAGGTTTAAGTTTGGCTTAGAAGAAAAACTTGAGGTTTATAGCTCAGCTCAAATTTGTAATTCAAACTTATAACTCGGGTTCATAACTTGAGGTTTGTGTTTGAATTTGTGACTCAATTTTTTAACCTGAGTTCGTTAGCAATATTTAACACCAAATAACTATGGTGCATTGATGATAGTGACACAAAGAAGTGTAATCGAAGTTGTGACCAACTGAGATAAACTCTTAACCGGCAAATTGAAGAGACAACAAGAAGAAAAGTTTAAAGGAGAGATATGATTGTTAATTTAAGTTTTTTGAATTGTTTTCGATCTTAAAATGGATGCTTGGAGAGAAGATAACAGCAAAGGAGACCCCAGAGAGAGAGCTAATGGGATGTAAAAAATGGTTTTATGACTCACCTATGTGAAGGAGAGAGGTAAAGAGTATGAGAGAAAGTGACAAAAGAGAAAGGAAGAAAATGGTGGAGAAGAGTGTGAGAAATTTTGATGAGAGAGAAATTTTGATATTTTAATGAAAAATTAAAAGAGAGTCAGAATAAAAAAATAAAAAGATAGGGAGTTAGAATTGATAGAAAAATGGTGGAGATATTTTAATGAAAATGGTGACATTTTTTAGTCATTCAAGCTAACTCGTGTGAGTCATGACTCAGCTTGCTCTGAGGTGAGCTAATGATTGACTCACAAGCCAAATTAAGTTAAATTTGACCTATTTTGAATTCAATTCATTTTCTAAATGAGTCATATTTTATGGCTCAGATTCTATCTAAGTTTATCAAAAATGAATGTTGACCAAGCTACACTGAATTAAGTTGGATTTTGAGACTGAGTTGGCTCTGCTCAAATCCAACTCTATTAAGGCCACTTGATTCGTTGCACTCTACTCGTACCTCGTCTGTTGAAAGCCCATAACTTGTTACAGTAAGAATTGGGCCTCAAACGTCGTTCCCGGAGTTACTTTACCTTCTTCGTCCTCTTCTCAAAATTTGAATCCTCAAACCCTAACTGCATTTTCCCTCCCAAAATACCACCAACAACCATTTACAAAAATTTCTAAATCAAAATCCATTATCAATACCCCTCTCGGCAGATCAGCCAGGCTTCTTCACATCAACAATATCCAACCACCACAACCGCAAGATCCGAACACCCACAACTCCAAAATCACAAACAATTGTCAAAGCTTTGCCAAATTCGATTCTACACCAAAAACCCAGACCCGCAGAGTCAAAGCTTCGAAAGAACCGTCTCGACCCAGTAATGGGTCCAGAAAAACTCCTGTGTTAAACCATGGGGTTGATTCTTCGCATAGTCTTAGGCGTTCCCCAAGATTTTGTAATAACCCAATTGCCAAACATCTGGTCAGGGAACGCGGGAACAAGAAGTCGAAGAAGAAGTCCAGTGAAGCCAAATTTAAGAAAATTAAGAGAAAAAGTGGAGTGGGTGTAAACTTGGGTGTGGAAATTGGGGCGCCTAGATCAGTACTGTGATTGGTTTGAAGGCGTCTAGAGCTGAAAGAATTGAGATGAGGGAGAGAGAAATTGTAGAAGAAACTAAAGAGATTAATTTAAAGAGAAAAAGAAACCGTGACGAGGAAGTTAAAAAGAGCGGTAAAATAACAATTGAAGGGTGGACAAAAGAACAAGAGGTGGCATTGCAGAGAGCTTATCTCGCTACGAAGCCCACTCGTCATTTCTGGAAGAAGGTTTCTAAGCTGGTATTGTGCTTTAATGTCATTCCTTTTTGGTTTATGAATATCTTTCTTTCGAATAATTATCAGTAAAAAATTATTTGGAAGTCGTGTGATTTGCCTACTAATGTGTTAGATAGTGAAAAAGCAAATAAACGTTTGCCACTTCAGCTATGTAGAACTAAATTTTTCATGAGCTATTTCATGTCATAAAACTTTGTTGTTGGTGACTAAATGGAATTTGAGTCATTGGTAATATTGATGTGTGTGTGTATTTAAGCAGTTCGTATTTTTATCCGCTTAAGAGTGAAATTACGGGATTGAAACTAACATGCCGAGAGTAGGTTCTTTGAATGGTCTTCACAATTTGGTCTTATGTGCTTTTCTATTTGTTATATCTGCCTTTAGTCAAAGCAGACTCAACCTGATGAGGGGGTGTAAAGAAGCTTGGCACTCTTGTTTCATGAGAACCATGACACTTATTGGTTTTGAGTTACTGATGTTTGTTCTTTTCTTCCTTATTTTGCTCAGATATTAGTATTTACTTAACTCTAGTTTGGTGTCTGCACCTCTTCATGTTCTTAAAACAAAGTTTAATTAAAGTGGAAACATGATTTTTCATTGGTAATCCAACTTGCTCTTTAGCATTCTTCAATGTTTTTTTCTAGTTTTAACAAATTTTATTTTTATCTCTCTTCAAGGTTAACCAGGTTTTTTCGCAAATAAGACTCACTGGGAATTTCAATGGACTTTCAGTAGCAAACTCACTATTTAAATGGAGTTATTTGATTTGAAGCTGTCTCCACATGAGGTTATAAAGGGTCAAAATTTGAAGGCCAAAAAACTAAATCTTTGAGATAATGGTTTAATAACTGATTCGTTCAAGCATTTAATTTTGTGGCAGAGTAGTCTAAGCTACATGGAAAGCTTCATTCTTCCAATGCTGGCAAATTGAAAAATCAATGTTAAAATGTAGCTACAATTGTACTCATAATGCCGAATTTTTTATGATAGTTGCTGAAGTTGCCTACAGCGAAGGAAACTATTATGCAGTTTTTTTAAGTTTCTTACAATTTGAATACTGTCATTGGAGACCTAGTATTTGGTCAGTTGGGAAATTTGAACTTTATATGTAGAATCAATTTCTTTCTGTATGTGTTTGTTTTGTTT
Organism: Mangifera indica; assembly: GCF_011075055.1. Classification (NCBI taxonomy): domain Eukaryota; kingdom Viridiplantae; phylum Streptophyta; class Magnoliopsida; order Sapindales; family Anacardiaceae; genus Mangifera; species Mangifera indica. The sequence continues at coordinate 19,257,376 of NC_058137.1, read as the reverse complement.
TTCCTTTATACCTCGTATCAATTGTGAACTTTTGTAATCATTTGAAATCAATTGCAGGTGCCTGGAAAGTCATCCCAGGACTGCTTTGATAAAGTCCACTCTGATCATAACCCCACCTCAGCCTCGGCCTCAGTCTAGAGCAAACAAAATAAACTCATCACCCATTGAACACTTTTGACTCTCTGCGAGTAAACTGCTTAATCCTATGCAGCTGAAGATTAAAAGATCAAGTTGCAATAAACAAAAGAGTCATTTTATCCAGAAAACAGTCAGACATTTGTTACATGGACAAAAATTATGAAGCTGATTTGTTCTCAGTCCTTGAGCCCAACACTATTCATCTATTCAAGTTTGTGAGCAGAACCGTTTTCTTTCCACTCCAAAGCATTTACAGAAAAACCAAGTTCTTCAGAAATACCAAGAGAGATCTTTTGGGCAGAAGAAGCCCCTTTCAAGATTTACTAGTTCATGTGGGACAGCTTTTGTTAGTCCACCAGTATTGAAGCCTGTCAAAAACATTGGATTGCATGAGAAGTATATTGACCAACTACATAGCCGGGAAGCTAAGAGAAAGGCTGCATCTGCAAGGGCAGATTGAATCATTACTGGGAAAGAGAATAAAAAGGAGATCCCTGGTCAGGAATTTGAAGTTGTCAGAGTAGCAAAACTTGCCCTGGTTACTGAAGCACAAAATGCCATTAATCAGCTCCAGCATCTCCAGGCAAATACCATGAGAGAATCTTTTGATTTTGATTGTGATGGTGTTAGCTGTGATGAAAATGAAGTTGAATCTGAATAACAATCTTTTGTAGCTTCCATTTAACTGTATCATTTCACACATAGCTTAAACCCATTGTTAGAAGTCCTATTTTTCTTAAATGTATATATTATTTTGAATGAGATTGTGAATCCAGCGAGTTTTGTCCATGATCTTTCTTTGGTAATTTACGAGTATTTAAATCAGTTTCCACTGTCCACTGTATTTGAACTGGATTGATTTGAGATGACCATTGTAGGTTTGTACCCATATCTGATATGATCTAAGTGATGATGATTAATAACTGTTGTTTTGTTAACATATTAAAAACCATGAATCAAGAGCTTTAGCTTGTATTGTTGACTTAGGCTAAAGTTTATGGAACTCACAATATTGGTTGAAGTTGTGCTAGCCTTGATAAAGTTTATCAGGCAATTCAGCTTTTGAACTTGCTTTCTAGTTCAAGATGGTCTTTTTCTTATTTTCATGTCCTAATTTTCAAAAATATGGGCAAGAACAAGATGTGACTGTCACCATCTTGGAGAATGTTCATAAATTCGTATTTTGAGTCCTCACATTATCAATTTGCATGATTAAAGAATTGTTGTTGAATTTCTAGAAAACTCAAATGCCTTATCTCGTACCTCTTAAAACATTCTTTTTGCCATAGAAGAAAATGAAAGTTTTTCTTTGATATAATTGATTACGTGAAAGTGAAACACCAAATTATCTTTAAGTCATGGAATATTTACCTCTATATGCTAACTTAATAGTTTTGAATAAATTGTTTATTCCTTTTGCTGGGTATAAGATCAACTTGATTGGACAAATAAAATCAGCACAAACATAATACAGAAACCTGATCCAAACAATAAGTTGATAGTCATAATCTGTTTAATCCAATGCTGCAGATCTCTGAGTCCTTAACTTCCCAGATTGCATAAATAAACTAAGAGAGAAACGAAACTCAGTTGCTCTCTTTACCTTTCTTGGTGGTGCTCAAAACATGTATTCTTTCTCAAAACTGTGCGACTCAGTCAAAAGCTTCTGGTTGATAATCTCTTAGATTCAATGTTCCCTTTGAGAAGATGCAAGAATTTCTGGTTGATTATCTGCAGAACCCCGACTGTTATTTTTAGCAATTATGTTTTCTGTTGATCCTAAGATTAGTATCTTCTCTTGAAAAGACAGTAATGTATTCAAGAAACATTAGTGAGTGCCACTAATGATACTGCAAATGTTATACCTTTCGTTCTCTTATTGGGGAAAATGGATTCTGGGAATCGAGTTTCTGTCATTATTTAGCTTACTTTGTATACCTCATACCATAAACGTTTCAATGGCTGCCCAACAGCGTAGACAAAAAATTCTAATCAGGCAAATCCTTCAGAAATGATAGCTTCAATTGTCTCTATTTCTTCAGCTGATTAGCTTTCTTTCCCTCTTGATGGTAAATGTCCACGAGTAGCCTTGTCGTCATTCTTGTTCCAAATGACAACAAAATCTTATGCTAAGATTCAACCATTTCAACAAATTCTCTTTTGTAGTTTAATCAAATTACATTGAATCTGATACCACTCTCTCTACCTCAATTTATCTGAAGGGATCCTATCACTACTATAAACAGTTTCAACATGACACTTTGTTAGCCTAAAAGGTGGACAAAAATGCTGCTTGAAAGTGAAATTTCTCCTTGTCAGTAATATTGCTGATAACATAATTTTCTTCACGATATGAAACTCACCCAATTCACAAGAGCATGGAGCCCTCATGGGATTCTAATTGCTATATCTACGAATATATTATGATATTCAATTTGCAAAATATGTCAAAACACAGTGGTCCTTTTCCCTCAGCAGATAAAATATCTCTTGTTGCAGTCATGCTTTCTGTGTAAATTAACAATGGTATTTCAGAGACTACTTCTGGATTCTGGGGCAACTATGTCCCTGCTGAAGCCTGAATTTCAATTATTGTTGTAGTTAGATCTTAGATGTGATGTGGCAAAAATAGATCAATAATTATTTGTTTAAACTTCTAAAATATAACACTAATTAACCCCTAAATTCTGCTGATATATTCCAGAAACATTCTCATGTAATTAAATTTATTCACAATCAAATTCTTCTTTATTGACTACTGGGGAAGGAAGAATAAATGATTACTTAGTATTAAAAGATATCCCAATTGGGAATGTATAATCCTGGAACTGGATCTGATAGATGAACCATTTTTATTTAGAACACTAAATATTATTACAGCTTCTTGCTTGTACAATTCCTAGAAGAACAAACAGAGAAATAAACCGCAATTTTTCATTAGGATTCGTTAAGGGAAGAGGCTTATTTTCCTTATTTTTCTTACTCTACAGACATTTTCCTCCGTAGCCTGCATTTCTGAATAATGCTTGCTTGATGTCTTCAGAAGTTACCAGTGTCCTCTGTTCAGCCGCCTGCATCAGATTAATGACATAAAAATTCATTACAAAGAGAAAAACTTCGACATTATATCAACAAATTTAAGATTAAAAAAGACTTTACCTCTGAACATGAAACTTGCATTGAAAAGTCATTGAAACAACTTATAACGCACTGTTGAATCTCAAGCCCCAATTCTTCCAATGTGTTCACTGTAGAAAGCAGCAAGCCGGGCTTGGGCGCACAGCAAATTTCTATCCGGGTATCAATCTCTCTCCTATCCACTTCAAACTGCATATCGTTGAGCAATTAGGGACAATAGTACTATTAATTAAACATTCTGTTAAATTTTCAAAGATTCTGATATAAAAAAACTGTACCTTGGGGGAATTTCTTCCTGATGCTTCATTTGGCTTTGCCTCCTTGAAGTTATTGGCCACCAAGATTTGATTTGTACCAACTTCTGGTTCCTCCTCCTGCAACTCATTGATCCTCTCCAGTAGCTCTTTCATGTAATCAATAGTGTCTCCAAGTATAGAAGTTCTGTCCATCTGTTAATATTCACATTTTCCCTCGTTAATAATCAAACCAACAAAAACTTGAAATATCAAACACTGTCAAAAACATCAAGCTAGCTATTCCTTATTTACCTTGCTGACCTTGGGGACTATTGATCTGAGCATTGAAAGACGGTCGTTTAAGCGCTTTCTTCTCCTTCTCTCGGCCATTAGATTCTTTGAGGGCTGCCCTTCTTGCCTCTTAGACTTGCTCTTTTTCTCAGCACATGAGCCCATGTTGAAACCCTGAAGGTTGTCAAGATTTTCCATCTCAACACAGCTAGTAGTACTCTTCCTTTCTTCCAAGCTTTTATAATGATGATGATGATCGGTGTCGAGTGGTAGGCCAAACTCATCATTCTCCACCATTGAAGCGTAATGCTGATCTTCTGAAACTGGGAATCCACCAGATGTCTCATTCTTCACATATGAAGAAGAGTCAATCTCCGGAATAGTGAATCCATCAACAAAAGGATAGCAGGCTTGAGGATCAACGAAAGGACTACATTCAAAAGTTGGTATTTGTGCGGGAGATGAGAATCCCAGAAATGAATTAGGATTTGAAGTAGCCAAAGTTGGACTTTCATCAAGAGAATTGAAGTTCCATCCACTGGAGAAGAACTGATCGTTCATTCCAGGAGGAAAACTAGCCCATGTGTCTCTCTTTGGACCTAGTAGTTCCTCCAAGAAACCATGTGGACTCAGCTCCATCTCTCTCTTTCTCACTCTCTCTTTCTCTCTCTCTTTTTTTCTCTTTCTGTCTGTAAATGAAAGAGTCTCAAGCTTAATCTTAACATATAGTTGCACCAAGCTGAAGGAATATATCCACTCATAGAAATACACCCCAATTTCATTACAACTACGTATATTTCTTCAGAAAAACCGTAAATATACTTTAAGTACCATATAAGCGTTCTACTTCTACTTGGTATAAAAGTGTAAAGAAAAGAAATATTTATTATAAAATTATAGAATATAAAAACCGATGGAAATGGAATCTGCTTTAGCTCTCTCTTTCTTCCTCTCTCAAGGTGAATTTATGTCGTTTTCACCGAAATTACCAATCAGACAAACTTAATATTTAATTAATCTCCATTGCCTCAAAGCTTTGACCCACAAATCTGTCTCATCCCAACAAGAATTATTTATTTTTTATTTGCTTCATATATTATTATTATAGTTATACTACCTCTTTATTTAATTAATATTGCTAATACCCTTTTAATTCTTTTTCTCTATATAAAAGAAAACCCTAAAAACGACTTGCTCAGATACAAGGCCAACTTAAGATAGAAGACATCAAATCAAACATAAAGTTCTTTGTTTCCTGTACAGAAATACTTCTCTTCATTTGTCTGTTCTAAGGAATAAATGAATATGAACTAAAGAAATAATTTGTATTAGCCTTTCAACAGTCACATATGATAGATTTTTAATCATTGATTTTAATACTATAATTTATGTGACCTATGTTGATTCGAAAGATAAATAATGGAGATTGAGTTACCACTATTCACGAACATCATCAAATGAATGATTAAAATCTTTTCATACTTGACATGGTGAGACAACAAAGAACCTAGCACATATAATATAAACATACATAGAGATGAAAATGAAACAAGTAAATTAAATAATCCTACTTTTTACCTTTTAATAAAAAAGGGCTTACCTACACAAAAATTTATATGAAAACCATAAACAGTGGCGCATGATTTCTGCACAAAGAAACATGAAATGTTTTGAGTTGAGGGGGAGCTACCCACATTGCCTACAAAATATAATTATCACAAACCACATGCCACAGAGACCAAATCAATGCATAAAACAAAATAACCAAGTAACCCTAAGCTGTATTCACCAGTTTGCGGACAACTGATAACGAAAGCTTTGATAAGAGAAGTCTGTGAAGATTTTGAAGTTAATTTAATTACTTGTGTTAAAGTCTTAATCTCCTGGGTCAAAGTAATTTTTGGCGGCAATGCAGTGGAACTATGTCTTCTTGTGTCCTTAAAAGCTTACTTGGGTTCTGCATGAATACTGTTGATGATGCTTGCATGTGATCACCTTCAGAGAAAAGCTGCAATCTCCTACTCTATTATGGCTGTGAACAAGTTACATCTATTTATGTGAAAAGATAAAAGACTATAAAAATACTGAAGAGTTTTCCTTTCCGTTTCTTTTAATCAACTAATTTTAGCAGGATAATTTAAGATTATGATTGGTAAATAAGGCAATTCCTTTAATGTATAGAGTCCCATTTGTCAGAGCAATAATGGCGGGGGAAGAAGGGTTTGCAGCTTTGGGGAGGATGACGACACTGGAGAATCTATTTCAAGAAATAATATTCCCTAATTTCTTCTCTGTGAACTGTCTTTGATCATTTCGTTTGTATTGGGTCAAATTTTTCATTATTTAGGCATTTTAAAATTCCTAGTTTAAGAAAATTTTCCCGCATTCATAATGTTTTTTGTTTAATGAAAGATTCTGTAATCATTTCTGAATTTGTAAATTGATCATCTTTTAGTTATTTTCTAGTTACCTATATTTTTATTTTATTCAATAAGTTTTTCAATCTTCTTAAATTTAGTTTATTGGCCTAATGACCATTTTAACTTCTTTCTTTTACATTTATATCATTCGCCCAATAACTATTTTCACCCAAACTCTGATGAAGAAACAATGACTTTTTATCCTGTAAATTTGTAAAATTTATTTGTCAAACCGCTATCTATTTCAATTGGTAAAAATTATTACATAAACGGTAAAAAGGGCCATTTTTTACTTTCTTCTTCTTAATTTCACCTTCCTTCTTCAAAACCAAATCTCTCTTCCAATAAGCAACTCTCCTGATCTTCTGTTCTTGCAATGCATGAACCCGCCATCGCCAAATAATGGACACATTCCCCATCACTCTAAACCTTGAATTTAGGGAGATTTTCGAACCCCTAGGAGATGGTATCTTCAATGTCAACAATGAAATGTAGAAAATTTAAAGGAAATTAGTCCATTCATTAATCAAGAACAACAAGTACAAGTTTGCATTAGTTAAAACGATAAACAAAAAGGTGGGAAATGGTTTATACACAATTCTTGACCATGCCTTGGAGTTGAAAAACACATTGAAAACTAGAGTTAGGGCTTAAAAGTCCCCAAATCATAAGCCTAAATATGTTCAGGTCATAATCAGGGCAAACCATTTACGATAAAAAAAAAAAAAAAAACATTTCTTTGATAGATCAACCCATATAATCTATTTAGACATGCAACCGATTTAATTAAATGGATTAACAGATTGATTCGAATCTATTTAATCTAATTATATGTGAAGGGACCCATTTAATATAACAATAAAACTATATGTACCCATTTTTGCTACACAATTTGTGTATATAGATGATGTGTCATCATGTGATTGAATATTTCTTTATCATATTGTGACACATGTTTTAAAATCACCTAATTGCATGATGACACATCACTGTGTACATGAATTGTGTACCAAAAATAGGTACACATAGCATTGCTCTTAATATAATTATACATGAAATGACCCACTAATATGTTTAATATTTAAAAAATATTTATAATAATTAGACTAATTTGATCAATAATAAAATGAAAGAATCTAATTCTTTCAAATTGAATTATCAATAAATTTTGATTATTAAATTGAAATGCCTGATTAACATTTAACTGCTAATAAAATTAAAATTTATAGATTGATATTATATTGTAGCAATGCTAAGTACCCAAACAATGTAATACAATAATACACTAACATGATTTGATTTATATATGCTTTTAATTATTAAAAGAAATCAATAAATAAAAAATTCAAATAATTACAAAAAATTAAATGCTAAGACCTGTTTAGTAATGGATTAAATGCATTGTATCGCGTGCAAAATAACCTATTTAATAAATTGGTTTATCAAATTTGGGGGTGCTTTGTAATTTTTAAAAATTTTAGGGTTATTAAAATTTTTTCAAAGAATTTTTAGAAATTCAAAAAAAAAAAATTTAACTTTTAATATGTCTTTCAAAATTTTTAAAAATAACAGAGATATCCCAAAGAAATACAACAAATTAGGGGTTGGTGTCACTTATTTTTTTGTATTTATTTTGATATTTCCTTTGCATGTTTATTTTATATAAATTTCATATCTATTTTACATTTTTAATTCATGTCTTAAATAACTAAAATTTATTATTATTTATTAAGTAAAAAATATTTAAAATAGATGATTTTTAATATGTACAAACTGTAATCTAAATAATACTTTTTTAATTTGATTTAAAATTTTTTTAAATTGCTTTCTTCAGTTTGGTTTGAAAAAATCTTTAAACCGTACTAAACTGGATTATATATACTACTAATTTTCTTGTTACTTATGTATTTATTTTATTCTATAAATTTTTCAATCTATTTATATTAGAGGTTCTACTTTCTTCTTAGATTTTAATTCGTTGGCCAAAGGACTATTTTCACCCAAACATTGATGAAACTTTTTTTTTTTCATCTTTTAATTTGAAAAAAAATCTATTTATCTATTCGTTTTTCATTTTCAGTATTAACAATCTTTACTTGAAAAAGGCAAAAGAGTAATTTTACTTTTTTCTTCCTCCTTTCTTTCATCTTGCTTCTTCACAACCCCATCTCTCCTTGCCCTATGTTCTTGCAATGCAGGAACCATCTCCATCACCCAATAATGAACACCATTTCCATCACCCTAACCCTGAATTTAGGGAGATTTTTTAACCCTGGGAGATGGTATTTTCAATGCCAACAACAAAATGTGGAAAATTCAGAGGAAAGTACTCTATTCATTGATATGATCAAGAACAACAAGTACGGTCCGTGTTCGTTAGAACCATAAACAAGAGATGGGAAATGTTTTATTCCCAATTATTAACCATGCCTCAGAGTTGAAAAAACACGTTGGATTTGCAAGAAGTGTTTCAGCGTTTCACCTTTGACAATATATGTCAATTGGTTTTGGGATCTGATTTTGCTTTCCTTTCTATTAGATTCCTACCAAGGAAATAAAATAGTTAGAGGGGACTATTTTTTTTTTTTTTTCTCGCATATTATGCCAAAAAGTTGTTGGAAGCAACTCAAGTTAAAGAAAGGAAAAATTTTCGGATAGCATGTGAAGCTCTTTATAAATTCTTGCATGACTGCATTTTGGTGAAGAGAGAAAAATTAAGTTGGCTGAGAAAAGTCGATAAGAAGGTCTATGGAGATGGTTTTTCTTATTAAAATTAAAATCTATTAACAAAAAATGGGTTATAGCATAATATAGAGCCTACAATTACTACATTACCCTTGTTATTTGACACAGTTACCCTATCCAGCTCTTATCCTATGCCTCTACCATTTGATTTACAAGGAGAAACAATGACTTCCTTTTCTTCTCTTCTATTTTTCTAATTTTTTTATATATATTGATTTAATCTAATTTTTAGACATGTCAAATTTAAATAAATTGATTATTTTACTCTTTTATTATATATGTTTTATGAACGAAGTTTGATTTTGGAAGATAAAATGTTAGATGTAAAAAATTGTTTTTAAGAGAAACCTTGATTTGGAATATGTAAATCACTCATTTCAAATAATTTTATTTAGAAATGCAATGAAAGCAAAAGACTAAACACGGTTATCAAGTTAAAATGAGACAAAGCAGCCCACCCTAGACCACGTGAATCCTCCATCTAATTATGCACATCAATTTTCTATATCTGCCAAATTTGTAACCAACAAAGCTTTAATCACTAAAAACACTAGGCAATCCTTTAGATTTTCATTCCATAATTTATTTCCTTAGAAGTAATTAATCATCCCAACTAATTTTAGATAATTAACTATATAGGCACTTAAATAATATCCTTTTCAACTAACCCATTACTTGTAGAACATTTCGTTAAAGGTGTGCAATTTCGAACTTATACATTAAGGATTCGGGTTCGATTTTATACTTCTTCAAATAAAGTTAAACTTATATTTTAGCATTTTTTATATATCTTTATTGAAGTGAGAGGTTCAGATAATTAACAGATTGTTGCCTCAAAGAGATGATCGGTCTTGCTAAATAGGGTTTCTCATCAAGCCAAAAAAAAAAAAAAATGTCTCACAATTACATGAAAAATTATAATTCAGTTGCAATCAAACTAATCGATTTCACTTCATAATTTAGATGTATTTTAGTAGAGTTATTTTGGTTTATGAAAAAGAATTAAATCCCTTAATTGCAACCTATATATATATATATATATATATATATATATATATATATATATATATATATATATATATATATATAAAGCCAAATTAATTTCACAATTAACAAAATAGTGATGTACTAATGCGCCAAAAAAAGAAAAAGAAAAATCTAAAGAGTGATGTTGTTTAGTTGATTTGACATAGCTGCCAAGAGAAACTTAGGTTGGATTGTGGTTTTGCCCAACCCATTTTCACATTATGCCTTTCTTTCAATTAGTAATGTTGTTATTAAATTGGAGTTTTAATTCTTCAAGAGATGGTGACAAGACAAAGACATCTTCAATCAAAATCATATTTCTAAAATAAATCTATCTTATCTATCTTGCAAATCCTACAACCATAATCTTCACAAGAGATCCAATGACAATTGCATCTTACATTCAGACTATTTTATACTCTAAGCTTTGTTTTTTTCTTAAAAAAAAAAAAAAATCTTCTAAGGGGTACTGATTTTAAACATAATATCAATTTTATGCTATAAGTTTTAAAAATTAAAATTTCACCCTAAAGAATCAAATAGAATATTATAAATATTATGGTGCAAATGTCATATTACAGACTATTGGAACTATATTTTCAAAATTTATGAGAGTGAATATGTTTCTAAATCAAGATAGAGGAAAATATTCATTTTCCCCTTATATTAAAAAAAAAAAAAATTTGCTCTTTTACAATATTATTTACTATACAATTTGCCATAAGTGTTATTGTAATATTTTGAATATTAGGGATAAAATAAATTTTAATTATATTTTAATTATAATATTTAAATAGAATGACATAAATACACTTTTACTATTATGACTAATAGTTGATTTTAATAAATGAATGAGAAATTAGCTTTTGCAAATTTAAAACAAGAAAAAATATGTCATTTTATTAAATGTTGGGTGGGAAATAGTCATTTGCCCATCTTCTTCTTATTATTCTTATTTGTTCACCCAGGTTGAACTTCTTGTACACTGTATAACAGGGCTATATTATTTAATAATAATGAAAAGAAAAAATAATGTTAGTAATATTATCATCCAACCCTCCTACTGTTTTACTGAAATTACCTAATTTCCTAGAAAAAGCATCTGATTAAACCAGGCCATAAAAATTAGAGGGCTGCAGTAGCATGCCTTGGGTATATTTTCAAGTAATTTATATGATATATAATTAATCAAATCAATTCACAGTGTCCTTTGTTTGCGTAACATGGTCTGACAGAGCCAAGTATTTGGCGCCCCATGATTTTAGAAGATGACAAGACTACGATATATGTCTCTGTGTGTGTGTCTATATATATATATATATATATATATATATATATATATATATATATATATATATATATATATATATATATATATATATAAAATAAAGCCAAGCTGTAATTATTTTATTTGAAATCACAAACAAAAACCAAAGAGAGTGTGAGCTTCCCTTTTGTGAAGATGGAGGCGAAGTTGGCAGTAAACAATAATTCTACATTTATATATATATAAATAATGCATGATGTGAAAAATTATTCGTACGTAAGTTGTCATTTAGTTCAATTTGCATTGCATGAATCCTGCAGGCAGCAGCCCACAATATTTTTAACATTTATATTTCCTTCTTCAAAACCGCTTTTCATTCACTTTTTTATTTTCTTTTTCCATGACGAAGACCCCACCCCTGCACCTCATTTTATTCTTATTATTATTTTGTTCTTTAATTTCAATTTGCATGGAAAGGGGTCCGAAGTGTTTCTGCTACTACAACGTCTTTTTCTTACGATTTTTCACAATTTTTGATATAATCTATGAAACTCTTCACTCATCTCAATTGGTAAGCGTATTTTAGGTTCTGGGTAAATATGAGAATAATCTGTAACTTCTGGGAACAGTTTACTTGAAAAATGCAAAATGATGATACTGAAATTCGTCCATGTGTTTGATTCGTAATGGTGTTATTAATAATGGCAATGCCTTATGTTGTTTAGCGATGAAATTATTTGAGTGTGCGCGTGGGGATGGGTTTATATTGTGAAGGTGACGTAGACAAGGGATGGGAAGAGAGGGTTAGGTGTTGGAGGAAAAGGAAAGAGAAGTGAGAGATGAAAGGAAGGATGTCTCTCTCATCAGTCATAATCAACACAAGAAAACGAGGGGACTCCATATGAAACCCCACCTCCATCAAAAGGCGTGTAAATTACTATTACTCTTATCACCAAACTCCTCTTCGTAATTAATCCCATTCCTTCAATTACCATTTTCTCCCACTTCAAAAAGGGAACCACTCTTCCTACTTAATTTGCTGTACTTTTAGTTTATTCGTCTTTTGTTCAACTCGTGCTAAGGCCATTGATTCTTAAATGTAGTTGGCTTGTAAGATTACTAGTGTGCAATTTATGCAAATTTTCAAAGAATTTGAAAATTGAAGTGATTGATTTTCATTGAATAATTGAATATCCTTGTACAACACAAGGTTAAATTTTTTATGAAGTTGATTGCTATCAACATTTGAGATTTTGGTCAATTTTCATTAAAGAGACAGAGCTTGGGTAGAGATTCTTGCATCATCATAACACAACTGAAAATTGAAAGGATTCAGTTTTGTTTAGTGATTTGATTTGAGAGGGTATAGGTACTTATGAATGCATAGAAAATATGGAAATGTGGGCAGAATCTGAATTTGCAGTTTATTGATGTTAATGATAAGACCTGGCAGGATTTGATGATATTCCTTCAGCTTTTCTTTTTTCTTTTTTTTGATCATTGGTAATCTCTTGAGGTCTATGTTATGTCTGAATTATGGACCTGAATTATGAATATGTATCAAAGAGTTTTTGGGGCAATTGGAAAATTCTTCAGAATCAATCTTTTATTTATTTGAAAAAGAACCGACCATTTTGGTTTTAAGTATAAAAACAGTAGCTATAATTGCACTAAAAAACAAGTAATGCTGTGAGAATCAAGAAAGCAATCACACTGCAATGTAGTATTATTTATTAGGCCAAAGTACTTATTCCCACCCAAAGTATCTTCTAATCCCAATTTTTTACCTTTTTATTATAAAAATTTCAAATATCTACCTATAAAGAGTTTAGTTTGTTAGTTTTAAGAACAAAATTATTATTTTATCTGTAATTTTAAAAATAAATTAAAATTTAATCTTTTTTTTCACTCAAAACCTTAAAAACTAACAATTTTTCTAATAGATAAAGTTTTAAAAAATGACATTTCCCTCTTAGAGTTTAGTTTTCAAACTCCAATACCATTGCCTACAGTCTCTCCTTCTTGAAGGTTCCTCTCCCTTCAGCGATCTCTCTCCTCTCAGTTGAATGCTTGATCGATATCGAATCAAACTAAAAAGATGAAGAGTTTCGTCGGAAGATAAAACTCTTCGTCTTCTTAGAAGAAGATGTTTGAGAAGACGAAGAGCTTCATCTTCTCGACAAAAGCTTTTCCTCTGTTTAGTTTGATTTGATGTTGGTCGTGCATCTAACTGAGAGGAAAGAGATTGTAGGAAAGAGAAGAAACTTTGGGAGAGAGAGACAGTTGATAATAGCGTAAAAGTTTGAAAACTAAACATTAGGGGGGAATGTCATTTTTTAAAATTTGGCCTATGAGGAAAATGGTTAGTTTTTAGAGTTTAGGGAGGAAAAAGAAATAAAATTTTAAGTGGTTAAAGTTACGTTAATTTTAATAGTTTATAGGTGAGTAAATTAGATTTTTAAAGTTAAGGGATCACACTAAATTGGAGAATACTTTGGGTGGAAAATAGTTCTTTGGCCTATTTATTAATTTAAACATGCTCTTTTAAAGGGGAGAGCTGTCAAATCTCGCCAGCTTATTTCACTTTTAGATGACGAATAGTAGCTAATTAATTACCCTAATTAAACATCCCAGACAAATATCAAACGCTTATCATGTTTTTAGGTTACCCATAGGCTTTCAAAGATCGAACAGGCTCTTATATTCTGATGGATGATGAAGTGGGAGCAATTATTATGAAATTCTCGGAAGAACCAGAATGAATCCATCATGCATTCTTATATGCTTAGCAATGATGAGAAGAATTTTGATGTAATCTTGTGGGGCATTGACACACCAACCTTCTAATGGAAAGATTGATCACAGTACATTAAAAAGGAAAGAGGTCAAAGTATGAGTTTTTTATACCAAATTAAAGTTCCATTTACAAGTCAACTGTAAATTAACCACTATTTTTTTCTCCTTTAAACATAATTTTTCTTATTGCGATCGACCTTAATACTTTATTTTTCCGTGGGTTTCATAATTGGAATTTGGACATTGAACCCATTTCTTCATTGGAGGCCTTGGAATGTGCTCACAAAGATAATCAAAGATTGTGTTCAGAATTGCTTTTAAGTTAAGCCTGAGCGACAATTTCAATAGCCAGCTCTAGAGAAAAAATAAAAAATAAAGAAATTTTCAATGGGGGTACTCATGAAACACATTACTATGTCCGCAAAAACCCCGACTGTAAATTTGTTTTTATACTTGTCTGACGACCTTTTTCAATTTGTTGTTTACTCCTCATTTGACACATCTTATTAACAAAGAGAAGACTTTCCTCACCTCGTGAATAAATGAATATATAACCACCATCTCTTGTGGTTGAGAATTTCCTAGAGTGGTAGCCACCAAGCAGCAATCGAAACCCTAAAAAAACTTCACGCAAATTGCCAAATCTTTTATACTGTTCATATAAAAACTTTCTGTCAATTCTTGATGAAACTTCCATGTCTTTTTCGTTCCATTCACGTGGCAAAATCAACCATACCCCATATTCAATCATTAAATTAATAAAGGTTTAGTGTTATTCTATGACAATTCCCTTAATGAATTAAGTCTCCCACATGAATAATGAAAAAAATGGCTCTGAGAAGTAGCACTTGTGGTTTCAGAGTTGAATCCCTGGAATTTATATACCAACAATCGTCATGTGAAGAGTGTCTCCGGCGGTGGCGTGGGGTCTTGCTGCTAAACACTTTTAATTATTGTTTACAGGCTAGTACTATCAACCCAAAATTTTAAATATTTATCAAAAGTAAAATAACAAAAAAAAGCTATTGAGAAAATAAATATTCAAAGTGTCTTCCAAAAGGTTCTAGTCGCAAAAAATATTAGCTGAAGAAAAAGATTTTAGATTTTGAAGTAGCTGGGGATGCATGCGTGGCCCTTATGGCTTCCTAAATGATTGATTCATGGTGTCCTACAATGCCGAAAGTGAACATTTTCCTTTTCTTTATGAAAAGTTGGGCGTTTTTATATTTTTGGGCTTGTTGGATCAGCTGTGGGTTTAGTTATATATATTATCCTTTGTTATGAGATTGCTGATTTTTTAATTAAAGAATTAAAATCCAGATGACCTGGTCGTATTGAATTATTTGTTGTTATGGAATCTTGTAAAAGCTTATTCTTCATATGGGCTGATGCGTCATGATGAATGGGGAATTTCCATTTTCTTGCACAAAAACTTTGATTTAGTGAGGACATTTTGACATTTACCTTCAAACTGCAGTCATGCGAGGCTTTAGATTCAGCGAAGTTAGAGACCGTGAGCTCTCAAAAGATAACTTGAGTGGCAAAATATTGTAAAGCCAAAATTGGACATGAGGTTTTATTTATTCAAACCGATTAGTTCATCCTAAAAAGATCGTTCGGTTCAACTAAAGTTACTTGTAACAAAAAAATAAAAATTACTAGAGACGATGGAAATAGAAACAATCTCTAAAGATGGAGTCAATAGTAAACCACAAGGAAATGAGATAATTAAACAATGCGTAATACTATATGTATAAACTGAGATGATAACTCTGATTAAGTGATTTTGAAGCGAGTAAAAAAGTGAATAATCACATCACTTAATCACAATTTGTATGCATGGTTTTATTTTTGAATAATATATGGCTAAGAGCATGACTTCATTCAACCCCAAGATTCTTCTCATCCAAGTCCAACCATAATCGTCCATATCTTATCTTTTAAATTAAAAATAGAGTGCTCATTTTGGCCGATGGTTTGTCTAATTAGTTGTGCTTAATCTTCGTGTTTTAGAATCTAGTTCATGTGGAAAATTCTTCAAGTTTTGGTAGGAAAGTAGGCCAGGCCCAGTTGATTTGTGGATCATGTATTGGCCCAATAGAAAACATGTTGGATTTTACCACAATTTTAAATAGAAATCATCCCAACTCCTATTTTTGAAGTAGATTCTTAAATCTTACGTCTTCATAGTTACAATATTAAATGAGTAGATGAATGCTTAAATTGAAATTAATCATCTCAAAATTTATAAAAAAAAAAGTAGTACAAGTGCCCATCTTCAATAATATTATTTAATTAAAATAAATTAAAAAATCAAATGAGGACAATCTAATTACTATTTTTGAATAGTCTATGTGATAATTATGCATCATGCATCATTTATAATGGTTGGTATCTCTTACTTTGTTTCTCTAATTATATAAATACGTTTTATTTATAATAAAATAAACATAAATAATTATAATTTCATACATCATCAAAACAATGCTTTCAAAGTAATACAAAGTTTAATTAATAGAAAACCGTGTAAACTAATCAATCCCACACATCAAGCATAACATCCAAATAAGAAAGGCCAAAAGACTTATTCTTACCCAAGGTTTAGTATATTTTCAAACTCCTACTTGTAAAATTTCAAAAACTCAAATACTTATTATTTTATTAAAATTTTTAGTTAAAGTTAAAAGTAAAAATGTCATTTAGTTATAAATATTAAAAAAAACTAAAATTTTATTACATTTTCTCTGTCTCCCTCTCTAAATTTAAAAAATCTAATAATTTTTCTTCACCTGAAATTTAAAAAGTGACCATTTTTCCCATAGGGTTTTTCCATCACTGGAAACAACGAATTTCACCATCTCTAGTCGCATTCTCTCTCTCTCTCCCAATAACTCAACTTTTCCTCCTTGATTGTTTTTGTCTTAGACAAAAATGGTCAGGGAGGGAAAGTTGAGTGACCATGAGTGTGAGAGAACGCAGTTGGAGATGGTGAAGTTCGTTGTCTCTGTCGATGAAAAAAACCCTAAGAAAAAATTGTTAATTTTTAAACTTTAGATAGAAAAAATTATTAGATTTTAGACAAAGAGAGAGAAATATAATAAAGTTTTACTTTTTTAATATTTTAGCTAAATGAATTTTTTACCTTCAATCATAATTGAAAATTTTAATAGAATGATAGATATTTAAATTTTTAAAATTTTATAGGTAAAAGTTTGGGACTACACTAGACTTTGGGTGGGAATAGATCTTTTGGCCAATACACAAACAATGACAAAATATAGTAATATTTGTGAATAATAGTTAAACAAAGAAAATAGTTCTGACAACAAAGAGTTGCCACAATTAGAGGTGCTTTTTCTCGCAAGTCAAAAGTCTTCATTAATTTTTGGTTAAAAGATTTATTCTCACCCAAGATTTATTTCATTGTTAAACTTATATCCATTAATTTTTCAAAATATAAATACCCCTCATCATCCAACTTTTATTAGTAAACTCTATTAATTTAATTGTAAATTACTAATTTAACTATTTTTAACATTTATGTATATATACACATGGAAAAACAAAATTTGATAAACGAGTACATTATTCAAAAAATGACTTTCAACCCCCCCTGTCCTATAGTTTCATATTATTCAAAATTTTTATCTTACAACTACCTCTCCAAAGTTTAGAAACATTACACTTGCACCCTTATCTTCCATTGTTTTCATAATGAATGCAACTGACTTCTCCCTTCATCTCTAGTAGATGAAGAAATCCAAAAAATAACAGCTCGATCTTGCTGACTAAGATAACAAATGAAAAACCCAAGATCAAGCTGATGTAAAATCAAGGAAACGAGTTAATGAAAAACCCAATATGACGAGGAAGATGAATCATCTCTCTCTTTATCAACGAAAAGATGAAGATTATTTAGTTGTCTTCGTCAACAAAGTGATGGAGATGAAGACTTTGTCGATGAAGAGAGAGACAATTTGTCTTTGATAAGGGTTCATTGACAAAGACAACTAACACAAAGAGAGAGCCAACGGAGAAGATGGGTGGAAACACTAGATCAACTGAAGTGGAAATTGCCATCAGAGAAGGAATTAAAAAAAAAATCTTGAGGGAAAAAGTTAAGTTTTTAAAATTTAGGATGTAAAAAAATTGTTAATTTTTTAAATTTAAATGAGGTAAAAGACATAAAATTTATTTTTTTAATATTATAAGTTAAATAACAATTATACATTTAGAACTAACAATTTTTTGAAAATTAATAAGTATGAATTTGACAATACATTAAATTTTGGATAAAAATAAGTCTTTTGACCTCAAGTTTAAATTTCCCTCCTCTTTACTCTTGTTGATGTCTTTTTTATTATCTAGTTTACCATACTCCGATCATATTTCAAACTCTAATCAATTCTTCAATATCTATCATAATTATTTTAACCAAACATTATTATAATATGTAATTAACAATTCAATTCTATTATTTCTGTTATTATTATAATCATATTGTTAACCTTCAATCATTTCAATTGTTGTTTCAGAAAATTGATAATTTTCAATACAATTGTTAAGTCAATACAACATAATATAATATAAAAAATTTGGGTTAGTGTTGAGTTTTTAAACAAAAAGATTTAATTCGAGTCAACTCGATAGGATTTAAAATTAAGTTAGGTAGTGTTTGAATTGACGCAAAGTTAATTTAAGTTAACTCGAATTAATGCAAATATGTAGGTAATTTTTATTATAATAAAATTTGTTAGAGACAGATTGAAAAAATATTAAAAGACGAATATTAATAACAGTTAAATTTTTTACATATTATATATAATTTTATCTCTGTATAGTTATAATCATTTCAATTATTTTTGAATTTATCTATAAAAAAAATATATTAATTTTTTAGTAGTAAAAATGAGATTTGGTTTTTAATATGTGCTTTTTTAGACCATTTGTAAATAAAATAAAGTGATATGTATATTTTGATAAATAAATTAAAATGCTAAAAAAACTTATAACATAAATAATAGACAATTTTGAGTTAATTTAGATTGTGTTAGATCAATTCAAATATAGTTTGGTTTATATTAAAGTTGTAAAATTTTGACTAGATCATAATTTAAAGTAGATTAAAAATCTTTAATCTGAAAATTGAAATGACACGATATCAATATGACCGGATGAGATAAACTACCAACCTTAATATACCCTGCCTCTTATGATAGGAAATTCATCAACAAACAAGAATCCCTTCTTCATGACATCTTATTTAATTATTTAATAACAAACAAAGATTAAAAATGAAAAAATCAAGGCCAAAAAACTTCTTCCCACCCAATGTTTAGTGTATTGTCAAACTTTCATCCGTTAATTTTAAAAAAATTTAAATACTTATCCATTAGTTGTTAAAATTAACAAAATATATTGTACTAAGTAGGGGTGAATGGATCCTAATACCCTGCACAAATTTGAGGAATCAAAACTGATCGATTTTCAAATATAGAAGCTGAAACCTGAAACCTATAAAATCGATTCCTATCCAGAAGCGACCTTATAGATTTTGAGTCCTAACCAGAATTTGTGTTATGTCAAATGGTCTAAAGTACTTTGATTTTTATTGTATAGATATACACAATAATAGGCTTCTGAAACTTAACATTTGTTAGATATTTTAACATTAACCATTAAAGCAATACGTCAATCCACCAATTCGGTGCTTGGCCATGTAGATGGAAGTGGCATACTGCTTTTACATTTATACAAACTTAATTTCAAGTCTTCTTCAAGGGAACTCATTATCCTAAAATGCGTGATGCCTTTATCAATGCATCCTGGGGGGATTTTAGTTTATTCGCATCATATGGGCTTTATTCGGCATCCTCACGGCCAAGAAGTGTTCTCCATGCATTTTTGAGTGAGCTTGATTTCATCTTTTATAGGCAAATTGCAAATTTCAGCTTGAGTGGAAGGATTCATAGCATGTATCTTTCTGTTGTGTAAAAATATTTGTCTTTAGATTTGTTCAAAATAAATTATTTATATTAATTTTCATGTAATGACGGGATATTAATTAAAATAGACACGAAAGTTTCCGCCTAAACCTTTTTAGACAAACTTTGAGTGATTTTTTTTTTTAAACAAATTTAATTTGTATTTCGATAATACCCCTTTTACCTAATTACGTCAGTTTGGTATAGTTTTTCTTCCTCTCTATCATCATATTGATAATATGATATAGTTGATAACTTATGATCTGAATATTCAAAAACTTATTCGAATACAGATAATTTTTGGTGTAATTGTTGATATTTACATATTGTAATGAAAAGATGAACATAAATGCATAGAGTGTGTGCGGGTGCAAAGAGTGCATGTAAGGTGCGGAAAATTGCGAGCGAAATTGCAATACAAAATTACATCCATTCATGCATAAGAAAATTGAAAAATTGAATAAAACTGTTATAAAACACTTGTCATTAAATAATTGCATGAAAACAATTTACATGAAGACAATTGATTTCATTCATTAATGATTTGAATGAGGTAGCTTTAGAGGCATATGAAAATATTTACTATATTAAAACACACTTCTTTACTTGTTTTATTCTTTACTTAATTGATTTTAAACAAACCATATTTCACTTGTTTTAATTGATTAATTAGAAAAAATGGTAGGAGTAATATTTATGCTTGAATTTAGTGGGCAATGGTGCAATGAAGGTGGTAATAATTTAAAATATATTGGTGAAGTTTAGACATTAGTTTTAGTCAATAGAAAAATCAATTATGATAGATTTATAGAAGCAATATCTTTTTTTTTTTGGGTATCGATCAAAGTTATAATAAGAAAAAAATTTATATGCCAAATTTAATGGAGTTCAGTAATTTACCATATTTATTAAAAAATGACTATGATATTTCGGTGATGATGAAGCTATCTAGGTTACGTAGAAAGTCTTTCTTATTTCTTGAAATAGTGACACATCAAACTAAATTTCAAGCTAATTATGAACAACATCTAGAACCAGAACAAAGGATTCACCAAGGGTTCATCAAAACTCATCCACTGAAGTTCACTCTATTGATAACATATATATGCAATTGGAAAGTGTACCAGAAAGGAGAAAGGTAAATGTAAACTTTGGTCATGACAATATTAAGATTAATGTTGGTTGAAATCCTTCTCAAGATTGGGCACATGGTGAAAAAGGCCTAGAACCACCATAAGGTACACTTGAAGGATGTTATCAAATGGGTGATTTACCAACAAATAATTTTCACTCCGATGACGAAGATGAATATCGCGGTTGTGATGATGATGGCGATAGTGATTATAATGGTGACAGTGATATTGGTGGTGTTTAAGGGGGTAATGATGTTATTGATGATGCAAGGGTTAGTCTATCAGGGATAACGCATGAAAGTTCAATTGACGTTGCTCCAATGCATCATGGTTCCAATCTATTTTTTGGTGGTCCAAAGCCTTATAGAGATGTAGAAAATGAGGGAATTGAAATTTACACAAGTACACCACGAGATAACATATTCAAAGTGAAAGATCAATTTGCTTCTAAACAAGTTTTAATAGATACCTTATATAAGGATGCATTGAAAAATAATTATCAATTCAGGGTTTCAAGTTCAAATAAAAAGAGATAGGATACAAAATGTGTGCATCAACAATGCAAATCAAAAGCAGAAGGGGTGAAATTAAGTAACAGTGACATTTTTGTGTTGTAAAAGTTAGGAGCATACACTTGTCATCGGGATGTCATAAGATCTCATCATAGAGAAACAGAGAAAAGAGCACTTGAAAAAATATTACAAATATTATTTACTATAGGTGACGATGTGTATAGGCCGAAAGATATCCTAACGGATATGGTGGATAGATATCTAATTGATATCTCTTATGCACAAGTTAACTTGTTAAGAATTGAGCTTTGAATAAGATAAGAGGTTCATTGAAGGAGTTATTCAGACTATTATCGATATTTTGTTACAATCTTGAACAACCAAACTCTGATACTGTTACACAAAGATACATTGACGTGGATAATCAATTTTATTTTGTCTTTATGGCTTTAAGATGCTCTATTAGAGCATGTCGTGATTATTGTCGTCTTATTATTTGTATTGATGGGGCATTCTTAAAAGGTTGATATTAAGGTACACTTTTTATTGTAGTGGGTAAGAATGAAAACAATCAAATTTATCTATTAACATTTAGTGTTAGAGGAAAGGAAGAAACGATAACTTAGACCCTGTTCCTCTGAGCGTTACATAGGTGTATTGGGGACCTCCTAGATTTAGCAATCATCTTAGATAGACACCACACTATCACTTGTTACATGAGAGAAGTGTTTCTAAATACACACCACGGTTGGTGCAACCATCATATAAAAGGGAATATGCATAGTTCGTATAAACAAATAAAACATATAGAAAGATTATTTTAGAGAGCCGTAAAAGTGTATCAAATAAAAGATTTTGAAGAGGTTTTATGAATGGTTAAAGTTGAAAATCCTACTGTAGTAGCTTATTTGAAAAGTATTGACTATCAATAGTGGGCTCGTGCTCACTTATCTGACATCCAATATAATATTATGACCATAAATATTGTTGAGTCATTTAATGTTTAGGCACAACATGCACATAAGTTGCTTATGATGATGCTCTTTGAATTTCTATGTTCGACCTTATAGAAATAGTTTTATACTCATTGCAATATGACATGTTCGATTAATTTTGTGTTTGATATTTGATGCTTATACAAATGCATAAATTACTACTATTTCTATGTTTAATTGATTATGCAGATGTTTGTACTTATCCTCTGACTCTGTGGACTGAAGAGAAGTTGGCTGGTCATAGTTGAAAAGTAGCCAATATGATTGTCAAGCCAATAATCGGTGACAGATATGAAGTGCATGATCAAGGTAAACTTGTTGCTAAAGTCAACCCTGCTACAAAAGAAAACAGTTGTAAGAAATTTCAACTATCACAAATAACATGCACACACGTTGCAACTATTGTCAGATTTTAAAACCTCTGAAATTGTTATCATGGGTGAACAAGTACTTCACAACTGAATATTTAAAAAAAAGTTTATAACAAGAGTGTATAGCCATTGTGAGATCCATCTGAATGGTGTAACTTAAAAAAATATGTATAGTCCATCTACCTCAAATAGAACGTCGATGTTCCAGCTGTCTTTTTGAGCATAATAAAAGACCATTGCAAGGGGAAGAAATATGTCAAGTTGAATGCAGTTAATGTCATAAGAAAGGTCATACACGATTGGTTTATACAAATCCATTACATGAGACTACTACATCTTCATCAGATGTCGGGTCTTCAAGAAGAGTATAATTTCAAATAATGTTATATTTCAAACTTTACAAGAATAAACATTAGAGAAGGTAATTTTAAAATTACTAAATCATGTATTAAATTAAGTGATATATTATATTATTATGTTGGCTCTGCTTCTTCTATTTGGTTTGTTGTTTCTGCTTCTGCTTATTCAGTTTGTTTTGTTATTTCTGCATCTTCTGTTTGAGTATATAAATGATTGTTTGGGTGTATAAATGGCTTTTCGATTTCCTGCTTTATTTCTTCTGTTTTATTATTAAAAAAAATTTGATAGCATTTCCCCTATATTTTTAGCATTTTCCTTCTTGTATCAACCAAATAACAAATAAAAAACACTTCAATATATACATTCAATCAACCCAAACTTCAACTACATCCAAACATCAACAAAATAACAAATAAGAAAATACTCCAATATATGCATTCAATCAATCCAAATGTAAACTTCATCCAAACATCAACCATAAGCAAACAAAACAAATATGAAAATGAAAACCATAATATAAATAAAAAACAATAATATAAATAAGTATAATATGAAAAATCATTTACAATGTGAATTGTCCTTATACTTCCATATCTTCGATGCTACAATGCAACACATGAAGGTAGCGTTTTTTGCTGTAGAATTAAATACGCGTCCAATGCAAGATACTCTAAAATATTAACTGTGAATATCCCACAATCATTAGATGTTGTGCCCTGTTGGGGTACATTCGTACATATTTTGATCGTTAATGGCTACATCTTTGGCTCTACACCTTTAACCTCCCAATAATTAGTCACACTGATAATGGATGGAAGGTGAAGATAATATGTCATCACTTGAGAGAACCTCTCTATAAAGTCAAAGAAAATCGTTGATGAGTCATAAACAGTTAAAACTCATGCATTTAGGTCCAGCTCACAGCATGCCAAATGCTAACAATCAAAATTGATTAGAATGTATACTTGTAAAAATAATAATAATTTCCTTATCATTGTGACTAATATGTGTAAAGTTAATTAAATAATATATTAATCAATTCAAATGTGACAAACCCTATCCCTATGAGCCCATTGGATATGACTACAATCTAAGGCTAAATTATTTATTCCTTCGATCGAGTCTAATAGTAATCGCAACCATTAATAATTATCGAGTCCATCATCTTCCTAATTCTTTATTTCACACAACTACCCATCGAAGGAAGTCTTAACGCAAGTCCATTTGGCCGATGGAAATACATGTCGTAACATGACTAAATAGGTATCAATGTGCTGCAACAACAATATTATAAATATAGTGAGAGAATTAATAATATAATAATAATATGATGAATAAATAATCCCATGTGTGGGTTTAAAATTACATACCTGATTTATTAGCTATTTGTTGTTTTCACATAACGTCTTCTACCATTCATTTTTTTTGCATGACCTATACAAAAAAATGGTTGCTATGGTGTCTTCAGAAGTGTCCCTATACAAAAATTCCATTATATTATCCTGCATTAAACGAATCCCAATCATCAACTATACTTAAGATGCGTTCTAATACGATTTTCCTATTATTTGCTCCCATTAGTCTGTAATGAAACAAATAGAGCACAATTATTTTCACTGCATCATCATTATTGCCCTATACCTTCTTTTTAAAAACTTTTCCTAGATCATCGTAGGATACATGTTTGACACTTGAAAAGTACCTCTCTCTTAACTGTGATTTTCCTACCATATCATTTCTATCCATCTCTTTACCAAATTTCAACCTTATTATTAGAGCAAACTTAACAGGGCCAAATCTACAGTCTACCCTATTCAGTCAAAACCAAAATTCCTCTCTTAGCACCCTCTTGTTAACTTGTCGAAAGAGTATAAAATGCATCAAATTGGAGTTATGTTTCAGAATTTTTAGATTCAAAAATTGTCCAAAGTAACTTTTTCTAAATAATTCTTTCTGGCCACGATTAAGTATACTTCTTATATGCTTAACTATTTCTACATGACTTCTAACTTTTACTTTAGCCATAAAACTATATGTATCATTATATTATCTTTCTCCAAACTGATCATTAATTGGAATTCCCTGAAAAATCCCCTGAAAACAAAAAAATTGCAATATTAAATCATTTCAACCCAAAACAAAATAATCCATCCAAAAAAAAATCTATCATGTGAATGCGAGTGTGACAAGTGCCTTTGGTGCAAAGAGGTGCGTGTAGGTGCGAAGAGGTGCGATGAGTGCATCCAGGTGCAAAAAGTTGTGTGTAGGTACGAATAATGTGTGCGGGTGCGAAAAACTGTAAAAGTGTGCGATGAGTGCAACCAAAAACCTTTCTTCTCCGTCAACAACAACACAACACAATCAAATCCAACAAAATACACTACATGATAATGAAACCTACAACTAAACCAAAATAAATCACAACTTACAACTCTAAACCAAATGCAACAATATAATCGAAACCGAAAATAATAACCATTTCAAACATCCCTAAATCGAGGAATAAAAACCTATTTAATCTTAACAATACAAAGAAATTAGACGTACCTCAAATGACTTAGACGACATTGCCAAATAGTGTTTGTTGACGTTTGTTATCTGAACATGAGTCGACAAAGTATTTCTTTGGTAAGAACAGATTGGTTAGTTTTTTTTTTATATATTGGGTCAAATGTCTTTTTAATCTCTTGCACCCTTCGCACTGAAATTGCACTCTTTTGCACTCGCTTTCACCCACACACACTGCACTCACCTGTATGCACTGCACACACTTGCATGCATCGAATGCACCCTCATGGATGCATACCCATTCTTCGTATTTATGTTCATCTTTTTGTTCTAATCTGTATTACACCAAAAATTTATTTGTTTCCGAATAAGTTTTTGAATATTTGGATTATAACTTAACAAACATAGAGTATGCTCTGGAAAGAAAGGTTGGCAAAAACAAACTATATCGATCTTATGTAATTAGCATAGAGGGGTATTATCGAAAACAAAATTAAATTTGCTTAGAAAAATAAAATTACTCAAAGTTTGCTTAAAAAGGTTTAGGCAGAAACTTTCGTGCCTATTTTAATTAATATCCTAATAATGACACTCATGTTGAGAGAAATTGTACCTATGAAGTATGAGGGTGAGTCATTATTTTTTCTTGACTGAAATAATATTTTGTTACTGATCCATAGATTTTTCACGGTATAAATTTGTAGATCTTGGTTTCAATTTCGGTTTCGGTTATTTACAAAGTGGAATCGAAACCAAAACTGAACATGGTCAATTCCAAAAATTAGGAACCAGAACCAAAAATCGAATAACCACGGTTCTGACTTCGGTTCGATTTTTGCTCACCCTTAGTATTAAGGATAAATTATCATTTAACTAGTAAAATTAAAAAAATAAAATTTTATCTTATTTCCTCACCTTAGTTTTAAAAACTTATAATTTCTCTTTAGTTAAGTTTTGAAAAGTTATATTTCCCCCCTAGAGTTTATTTTACTTTTCTATATTTTTCAACCACCAAAACCGTCTTTGGTCGTCTTCTTCAACGTAATCTCTTTCTCTCTCTTCCTGTATATCCAATAATATTCATGCTTCACCTATAACTTCTTCATCAATGCCAAGTAGTACAACTTGTAAAGCTTCGAGAGGCGTTTGATGTGCTGCCAGTGTCGCTTCAAGACCTTGTAATGAGAAAGGAATTTGGTGAAGGAGAGCATCGAGTTGTTGTCTGTCAATTCAGAAGAGGTGTCCTTCGTTAGAGGTGAGGACAATAGCAAAGGTCATCCATGACTAAGTCTGGAAACCACCGATTCAATGAATCAATGAGTGGAAATTTGTTGGCTTAAGGTTTTAATTCATGCTGGATTGGAGTAATTCTAATCAGAGAGAGAGTGTGTTAGCAGGGAGAGAGACTGAGCTTAAGAAGGCGACCAAAAATGGTTCTAGTGGTTGGAAAATATAATAAATAAAAATAAATTTTAAGGAGAAAATATAACTTTTTTAAAACTTAGTCTTAAGAGAGAAATTGTAAGTTTTTAAAACTAAAGTAAAAAAATAAAAAAATTATTTTTTAATTTTATTAATTAAATAACAGTTATTAATATTAATAGAATTTATTACCTCTTGTTAAGTGGTGGTTAGATATTTAAATTTTAAAAAATTAGTGAACGAGAGTTTCACAGTAAACTGCGATGGGGTGAGAATAGTACTTTTCCATTATTTAAACACAGCATAGTATGTTGGTCTTTTCTCAACTGTGAATTGAAAACACAATATCCCAACCACCATTCATGACTCCCAATCAACTTTTCATTTTGTTGGTGTTCTTCGTCTTCTTCATATCTTCCTCTAGTTCAATCTCCCAGACCCTAAAAAATCCCAACTTCCCCTGCAAGTCTCGTCAATTTAGCTCTTACCCATTTTGCAACACCTCTTTGAGCATACCCACCAGGGCCAAGTCTTTAATAACTCTCCTTACTCTCCAAGAAAAGATCCAACGACTCTCTGACAATGCCTCCGCAATTCCGAGACTTGGCATTCCTGCCTATGAATGGTGGTCTGAATCTCTACACGGAATTGCCATCAATGGCCCTGGAATCAACTTCAATGGCACCGTGCCTTCAGCCACTAGTTTCCCTCAAGTTATTGTTACTGCAGCTTCTTTTAATAAGACCCTTTGGTCCAAGATTGGATCAGCTATAGCTACTGAGGCTAGAGCTATGTATAATTATGGCCAAGCTGGGCTGACTTTTTGGGCACCAACTATTAATCTTTTCAGGGACCCCAGATGGGGCAGAGGCCAGGAGAGTCCTGGGGAGGATCCTATGCTTGTTTCTTCTTATGCTATTGAGTATGTGAAGAGTTTCCAAAGTGGGCAGTGGGAGGGTGAGGGCGGTGATGAAGGTAGCTTTGTATTTGGTGAGAAGAGGGTGTTGAAGGAGGAAGGCGATGAGAGTGATGATGGGCTTATGTTGTCTGCTTGTTGTAAGCATTTGATTGCTTATGACTTGGAGAAGTGGAACAATTTCAGTAGATATAGTTTCAACGCTGTGGTAAGGTTTTCTTCTTCATTTTCTATGAGACTAAATTTAACTAATTTTAGTTTGTTCAGATTAATTTATTAATATTCTGTTGCTCTTTGAAAAATGTAAAATTATGTTGGTTATGTTTATCGTATCCATATTTATAGTTTTTGGTCAGTTTGGGATCAAAATTTGGTTGTAATATGACATTCATTTGAATAGACTGCAAGCTAATAACTATGCTTGTTATGCCTCAGCTAGTAGGCCATTATGCCAATTCTGATTGTGGTTTGACATTTTTTTTAGCACTACTGTGTACACACAATTGGGTAATCAAATAATATATTATTATGTGATTGAGATATTTTATCCTTAATTCAAAATTAGTTAATAAAATGATATATCAACTGTGTACCCAATTGTGTACTCAAAATTATGTGTATATAGTTTTATTGTTTTTATCCTTTTAATCATGTGCTAGCAAAATTTTGATAGGGGTTTTGTATGCTTTATCTTGGTGTCCGTAGATTTTAGAGAATGTATTTAGTTCTATATAGGCCCTTTTCTAGTTATTTTCTTTAATATCATTTACTTTGAGTTAATTTGTTTTAGCTTAATCTGTTTTCATTTTGTCATAGGTTACAGAACAAGACATGGAGGACTCATATGAGCCGCCATTCCGTGCTTGTGTTGAACAAGGCAAGGCAAGCTGTTTAATGTGTTCTTACAATCAAGTTAATGGAGTGCCTGCGTGTTTGAGAGAGGATCTTTTTCAGAAAGCTAGAGATGAGTGGGGTTTCAAAGGGTAAAATTTTTTTATTACTATTCATACAATAAGATACGATAAAACTGAAACTTGATTATATGTAAGACTTACATGTAGACTTGTTTGTGACATGAAAACAGTTACATTACCTCAGACTGTGATGCTGTGGCTACAATCTATTTTTATCAGAATTACACAAAATCAGCAGAGGATTCAGCTGCTGATACTCTTAAAGCAGGTATATGTCATTATTTCATTTCTTTTGAATTTGTTGACAGTTTTAGCATTGAAAACAAACTAGTCTCTGGTTTAAAGTAATAATTTAAATAATTGTCTGTAGGAATGGATATTAATTGTGGAACATTTATGCTTCGGTACACACAGTCTGCTATTGATGAAGGAAAACTGCAAGAGGAAGAGATAGACAGAGCTCTTTTTAATTTGTTTTCGGTTCAACTTCGTCTTGGACTATTTAATGGAGACCCCAGAAAAGGAAGGTTTGGAAAATTGGGTCCTAAAGATGTTTGTACCTCAAAGCACAAGACTCTAGCGCTTGAAGCAGCAAGGCAGGGAATTGTGCTCCTAAAAAATGATAAGAAGTTTCTGCCACTGAATAAGAATGAAATTTCTTCATTAGCAATCATTGGGCCAATGGCAAATAATGTAAGTCAAATGGGTGGTGGCTACACAGGTACAGTTCAATAAAGTTTAAGTTTTTAATTTCATTTGGGTTTCTGTGCTTATATTGATGCTTGTTGCTTAGAACAATATGGTCAATTATCATCTTGTTTTGTTATTTGTATTTGAATCTCCATTTGGTCATATATAGCTTTGTTTATCACTCATATGAAATGTTTATCCCCCTTTCCCCATCTAAAGTGAACTTGTAACATGAATTGTTTCAAATAATTCTGAGTTATAAATTTATTGCAGTAGCTAATAATGATATAATTGCACTAAAATTTGGGTGATTGTGCATTTCACAATCTTTTAAAAGGCCTTACTACCAAATTTTGCTATAACTGATTTGAGTTTCTTTCTTGTAGGAACTCCATGTAGTCCGAAGAGCTTTTTTGAAGGACTTAAAGACTATGTAAAGAACATATACTATGCTTCTGGTTGTGTGGACGTAGCTTGTCATTCTGATAAGGGGTTTAATGAAGCAATTCATACTGCCCAAATTGCTGATTTTGTTGTTGCGGTTGCTGGGCTGGATTTGACGCAAGAAACGGAAGATCTTGACCGAGTTAGTCTTCTCTTGCCTGGTCAACAAATGGCCCTGATATCCTCTGTTGCCAGTGTTAGTAAAAGGCCAGTGATTCTAGTTCTTACTGGCGGTGGACCCCTTGATGTGTCATTTGCAAAATCAGATCCAAAGATTTCAAGCATTATCTGGGTTGGATATCCTGGTGAAGCTGGTGCAAAAGCACTTGCAGAAATCATCTTCGGTGATTTTAATCCAGGTTGGTGATGAAATAATTTTTAGTTTCATATCTTCAAGAGAATATTTTCCTTTTTGGAAATTTAATGCAACACTTGCTTATAAAATGACAGGTGGAAGACTTACTATGACTTGGTATACTGAGTCATTCACCAAGGTGCCCATGAATGATATGAGCATGCGACCTGATCCTTCCTGTGGTTATCCTGGAAGAACCTATAGATTTTACATTGGTGATCGAGTATACAGATTTGGAGAAGGCTTAAGCTACACCAATTATAGTTACAAGTTGTTGTCAGCACCAAGTATACTAAGAATAACAGGCTCTTTCAAAGCTTGTTATGGTTTAAATATACTACAAGAACGGTCAAGACTTGATTATGTATACACAAATGAGGTAAAATCTTGCACTTCATCGAGCTTTTATGTTCAAATTTCTGTGTTGAATGAAGGTGACATGGATGGAAGCCATGTAGTGATGCTGTTTGCTAGATTTCCAAAAGTTGTTAAGGGTGTTCCGGAAAGACAGTTAATTGGATTCGATAGAGTGCATACTTTTAAAAACAGATCAAAAGAAATAAGCATCTTAGTTGAACCTTGTAAACATTTTAGTATGGCAAATGAGCATGGAAATAGAATATTGCTGTTGGGTAATTTTAGTCTAATTTTAGGTGATCTGGAGCATTCTGTAACTGTTGAAACTTCTTGATGACATGGTGAATTCACACCCCATTTATATATTTGCTGCATTAATAAAAGATTCGCACTTTTGAAGTGTGTTTCTTGTTCCTATAGATGTTTGAGCATAGAAATTCATAAATACTGAATATCCAAGCTTGGAAATACGGCAAACTATCGTTAATGTGGAAATAGAAAATCAAATCAAGGGGTAGCTTTTGAGATTACAACAAAAGCTATGAGGGGGCAAAAAATAATCCCATATGGTAAAAAATCACACATCAAACCACGGGCTTCATTGATGCAACGTCAACACATATTTTCTTGCAGAGATGTCAACATTAAGACAATGAAAATAAGATAAAAATTGCATAGAAGACAAAGGTGTTTGGTGTTGGTGAGGCAGCCTACATCACCAAAGTTTTGTGGTTTAGGTAGAACAGGCCGTGAGGTTAATCCCAGTAATTAAGAATTGTTGCCCGCTTTAAAAGCATCACATTTATATAATATAATTAACTAGTAATTAAATTATATGTATATAGTATTGGAAGCTATGGTGAGCTATAAGTATAGATTCTTAAGACAGATGAGGAAGAAGGAAAAAATTAACTTCAAAGCTTTTATTTCTATATTTTTTCTTTGTATATACTCACACATAACAACTAATTACAAGTCTTTTTATATACTAAAACATCAGTTATTAACCATTAAAAAAATGTGTAGAATAAAAATATAATTCTAAACAGTAGATATTATTTCTGTATAGCCTTTAATAAAATAGTTATAACTTTTTTTAGAAAACTTCAATGAACCTAAAACTTGTGCCGTTTAAAACTAGACTTAATAGTTAACCAAAAATGACATCCGTTTGCCTTCCCAAAATGTCTCTTACATCCACCACAAGTTTCTGCCCATTGCTGAAGACAAGAAGTCATGTTTAATTTTTTGAAAAATTCTCAACATATAGTTACTATAACTCCATTGGCTTATTAAACAAACTAGATTTTACCCCATTTCAATATATAGAAATAGCTAACCCTGCATTGATATATATATCCCTTTGAAAAATGTATACTGTAATCGTGGGATTGCCTCACTGTCAAGGCTGAGATCGTTGAAAACTTGCCTTTCAATTACTCTATATTCCTCTCAAAATCCTTATACTATATCTTTTTATTCTAGCTTTACGTTGAAGCTTCATCTTTTTATTTGCAAATTTATGGGGCGAATAGAATATAATACCTTTCTTACACACAGAGGAAAACTTTAATGTCTCTCTATCACGGAAGCACAACTCAACTTGAAATCAAAAGATTGAATTGCCGTAGCATAAGGATAACTTTGTTTCAAGTTCTCTACCACTCCAATAATTACTATAAACAAAAAAAAAAAAATCAAAATAAAGTAACACTAAATCACATTATGATATATATAAATATATATCTATTTATATACTCAAAATAGGTATACATAATATTGCTCTTTAAAATATTATGTTGATGTTCTTCAAATATTTTTCCATTTTCGGTGCTATGGCTAAAAGGGTATCCAGCACCGAAAAGCAAGTTTTAAAGATAAGGGCAATTCCTTGGTTACCAATTTAGGAGTTGAACTCATTTGGCTTAATGAATTGTGTCAAATTGATGGTATTATTTGATATATAAGCATCATAAACAAATATTCCCAATCGATAAATTTGAACTTTTTTTCAGTTTTCTGTTCCAAAAATACGATGAGACATTTTGATTCTCTACCTCGTTGAATGTACAATGGCATGAATATAATGAAATAGAGATGGGATTTTATTTTCTTGATTCATCAAAAGTGTTGAAATAAAAAGTTTGACAAAATGCAGAACAGAAGAGCATTGTCAGTGAATAAATAAAGAGAAGAATAGGCATGCAAACAGATGCCTCCTGCACTTTTTGACTAATGGGGAACAACCTTTTCACATAAACCATCAACGAAAAAAGTTTTACAATTTGTGAAATACAATTAGCTTCTGATTTCCGAAAGGTAATAATAAAGGGAGTACCATTAAATTAGTAATAGCATCACATAGTGCGATTTGCTGAGCTGTTAGTAGGCCTGCTAATTAAGCAACATTCAGGCCCACCTTCTTTTGAAAATCAACAACTTTTGGCAGTAAATTCTCCTTCACAGCAAACTCTTCCCTACAATTAAATCTCTTCAACCATCTAGGTGCCTTTAGTAATCAGAGGCAAAGCTTGTTTCTTTGGAGAAGATGAGTGACCCCAAATATGCCTATCCTTATCCTGCTCAAGGTAACCACTTTGCATGTGTTTCAATCCCTTTTGTTATACTGTTAAAACCATGGATTTTTGTTGATTTTCAGATTCTCAACTTGGGTTTGGCACTTTAATGTGTTGATATCCTCTTTTTATGGTAATTTGCTTGTGGGAGTGTTTATTTTCATTATAATTTTGAGCTTGACTGTTTTTTATGGGTTTGCAGGTTATTATCAAGGGCCTCCAGTGATGGCTCCTCCTCAATATGCTGCTCCACCACCCAGGAGGGAGCCAGGTTTTCTTGAGGGATGGTAATAAAATTATATAAATATTCAACTTTTCTTTTTAATTAATGGGGTAAAATTAATTTTGTGACGTTTAGTTTAATATTTTATATATATATATGTTGTTGCAGTCTGGCTGCTTTGTGTTGCTGCTGCCTTATTGATGAGTGTTGCTGCGATCCCTCTATCATCTTTTACAGTTGATGATAATCATGTAATTTCACTTGTGTTTATGATTATGCTATGTAATGCCATTATCATATGGTTTAATGCCTAAATTAAGTTGTTGTTTTGGGTTCTTTTTAACCTTTTAGTGTCTATGTTTAAGAGTACTAATTCTTGGTAATGTTTATGATGTTTGCATCTTTTGATGTGTTAAATTGATCAACTGATCTATTTTAGTACTTTTTACATAGTTTCTGTTACTTGCAGCAAATACCTTCTTATCAAATCGTTTTTTCGCTTGTAAAAGATCATGGATTTGTAGGTTAGATAAGAATCTTAGTAATTCACCACCGGAAATTAGCCCTGGACTGTGGAATCAGCGCTGGGAAAGACATATTTGGCATCGGGACAGGCCTTTCCTGATGCGCACTTTGGTGCAGGCCTAATTTCTGATGGTGTAAGCATAGAAGATATGCAAATTTGTTTCATTTAGAATGGAAGATGAGTAGAGAAAATGACTTACTAGTGAATTTTTTTCATCCTTGTGGGGGGGACTGGTGATCACTAATTTCTGCAGTTCTGTGCATCCTGATGAGATCCTTTGTGGCCCAAAAGAAATGAATAATTCAACAACTTGTAAAAATTGAGCTAGCTGTCAAAGCCAACAATCTTTTTTTCCTTGTTAAGTATTTGAAATGGGTAGGGGGAAAGTAACATTGAGCTTTCTACAAGATTTGGCAGTAGGTTTCATTAAATCAAAGTATGGACTTTTTGTTTAGAAATACGTTGGAGACTTTCTTCAAGCGCATCTAAGTTATTTGATTATTTACCTGTAAAGACGGTTTGGACAAGCTTTAAGCCTAAATTACGCATCTAGGCTTCACGGGACATTTTAGCGGTCAATCAAATCAAATTATGTACGTAATTTTATATATAAATAATAATATATTATTATATAATTATATAATATTTTATCTTTAATTTAAAATTATTTAATAATATAATAATATATTATTATTTATGTAAATAACATTATTCTTTAGAATATCCTAGGAAGTGTATTAATTAGACCTGATAATTCGTGTCATAGTGTCATATTCATATCATGTCAATTTAAGTTTCGTGTCAAAGGCTTTTTAACTCTAATCTGATCTGAATTAGATACGTGTTAAAATTTTTTAAACTTTATCCAACCATTTAATATTTGAATTGACCCGAGCCAACCTAAATTGACATAAAATTATCTATTGTGTTCACTTTCTAAAATGTTTTTATTATTTTAATATATTCACCAAATTACTTCACCCTATCATTAATAAAACACACACTATAACAGTTTATCTTATCGACAAATGATATAAAAATTTATATAATAAGATTTTTAAAACATATCAATAATTTGACTAACCAAATCAAATTCTTACTATTTGATAATAAAATAAAATATTTAAATAAAAACAAAAATAATATGAGTAATTATAGTTATACAAAGATACAATTATATGTAATATGTAAAATTTTCAAATTTTTACTATAAAAATATAATATATAATTATAATATAAATAAGAGACTAATCAAATAAAATTCTTATTACTTAATAATAAAATAAAATATTTAAATAAAAATAAACAATAATATGAGCAGTTATAATTAGATAAAGATACAATTATATATTATATATACAAATTTCAATTGTGGTCGATTTTGTCTTTCAACATTTTCATAATTTATTTATAACAAATTTTATTAAAGTAATAAATCTCTAAAATATTTGAGTCAATTCAGCTCATATTGGGTTATTTTCGTACAAATCTTGACACTATTCAATTTAATTTTAAGTCGTATTGGGTTGATTCGAAATAAATTTCGTATAAAAATTTAACCTTAACTTGATATTTTTTGTATCATATAATTTTGAATTAATGAATCGTATTAAAAATTTTTTAGCTCTACTTATTAATAATAGTTGATTATTTTTTAACACAGGTATAAAAAGGATAGATTGAAATAAAGAAAATAATATCTTATTTCTTCAAACATTAGTTTTTGAGAATAATTCATCATAGTAATTTGAGGAATATATTTTATTTATATTTTCAATAAAATTAATATCAATAAAATTATATATACAAATAATAAAAACAAACTTTAATATAACTAATAATATATTTGTATACGATTAAGAGATTTTCAATTAAAAATAAAATAATAACTGAGTATATGGTGATATATCATCGATAGTATTTAAATTTATATATATTATTTATATATATAATTTTATTCTTTCAACATAAATATTTAAAATCACGTTCATTTACTATTCTAGTTAGCAAATATAGGAGTAAAAAAATGAGTAAGGAGATTATATCGATATGATATAATAAATGATAAAAATTATGTCCGTAAAAATAAAATCACAAAATTTGGAATCTTAATGTCTACATCCTTAAAACCTTCCAATGAGTAGGGCTGGACTCAAACCGAATTAAATTATATATTTTTTTAATTTGGTTTGATTTAAAATTTTTTCAAACATTTTTTTAGTTTATTTTTAAAAAACTAGAAGTGCACCCTTACATATTGCTTTATCACTTGTTTTTAAAGAGCAATTAAATTTTTTTAAGTAAAAATCAACTCTATCTTACACATTTGCATGCTATTATCTAAGTAGAGCCAAATCGCACCTTATCAGTATCAACCTAATGACGTTTGTCTACTTTAATTCTAATTTTGAACAATAGCTACAATATTCTTTGCTTTTAGAAATAGTAAACTACATGTTCCCATCCATGGTTTGACCTAAAAGACTTTGCCACCCCAAATTGACATAATAACACTTTTTTCACCCAAAATCAATTTCTATTGAAAAAAAAACTAATAGTATAAGGGTAAAATAGTAATTATACCATGTATTAATTTAAAAAAATAAAAAACTCTTTTACAGATTAGACCCAAATTTTCGAACATGACTATTGAACCCTGAAAAAGGTTTGAAAACTTATAAATCAATTTGTGAAATCTTTCGAAAACCTTAATTGTGTTACTGTTTTATCAGAAATTATTTTACTCACCCCATAAATTTTGAAAATACTAGTTTGGCTTTAATAGTTAGTAATATGATATTAACCTCTAATTTGTTTTGTTGTGTTGTGTTCAACTCTTTGGGTATGTAATTGTCATTTTTGAAACAATCAAGCATCATATCAAATTTTAAAAATTTATAAAACACCCTATTTTTTTTTGAATTACCAAATCCCCCTAAATTGCCAATTCACCCTCATATATTTTGAATATTGTTATTGTGGCTCTAACAGTTTGTAATATGACATTAACAACCATAATTTGTAGTGTTTTGTTTAAATTTTTAGGGTTGTAATAATCATTTTTGAAACTACAAAGGGTCATATGAAAATTCTAAAATTTTTTAAAACACTCCAAACATTTTCAAAATTTCAAAAACCTCAAGAAATTTTTATTAATACCCTTAACATTTTCAAAAACAGTTTGCCTCAACATACAATTACATATTGCTAATTGAAATCCTAAATTATGTCTAAATACTTTGGAATTTTTCCTATAGAATCTCTTGCTCTTTTAGCTCTTTCAATAAAAATTTTGTAATCGGATGTGCTCTACAAAATTCTTAAAATTCTCAAAACGGCCTATCCTCACTATAAACTATACTAATTGGAATCTTAATTTCCTAGGATACTTGACTTGGGATTATTTTGGAACTTATTTTACTTTAATAATTTGTTTCTGAATACCTTGCTATGTCCCTTCTGTTTTTTGTGAAAGAATTATGGACATATGACAAAAAGATGAATTTCCTTAAAATCGGTATTAGTTGTTTCTTAGTGTAGGTGAATTTTGGCAAGATGCTAGTTTCTCAGTCCAAAGGCAAATTAAGTTATTTAAGCTTCTTCTGATTTCAAACTTTTATGTAGATATAAGGCCAAATGACTATTTCCCACCCAAAGTATCCTCTTAACTCAATTCCCACTTCTTAACTCAATTCTCACCTTTTAACTTTGAAAATCTCATTTATTCACTTATGGACGGTTAAAATTAATGGAACTCTAACCCTTAAAATTTTATTTCTTCCCACACCCCTCACTCCCCCAAACCTTAAAAACTAACCATTTTCCCATTAGACTAAGTTTTAAAAAATAATATTTCCCCTTAAAGGTTTAGTTTTCAAACTCTGGTGTAATTATTGGCGGTCTCTCTCTCTTGAAGCTTCATTTCCCTCCCGTGATCTCTCTCCTCTCAATTGGATACCTGATTGACATCGAATGAAGTTGAGGAGATGAAGCTCTTCATCTAGAAAGATGATCGTTTTCTCAGAAAAAGACGTCTGGGAAAACAAAGAGCTTCGTCTCCCAATGAAGCTCTCAAACGAAGACAAAGCTCTCAAACAAAGGCTAAGATCTAGTCTTCATTCGGAAAGAGAATCGTTTTCCCAAAAGGATACGTCTAGGGAGATGAAGAGCTTCATCTCCCAATGAAGCTTTTTATCTTTCTACATGAGATCTTTATTGATCAATATTCCAAAGAAGGGGAGAGAGATAGTTGAAGTACGGTGATGCGTCAGAGAATCTCTGTCACTAGTGATGACATTGAATTTGACATCGGGGATTGAAAACTAAGTCCTAGGGGGAAATGCATTTTTTTTAAATTTGACCTAGGGGGCAAATTTTTAGTTTTTAGGGTTTTAGGAGGCAAGGAGATTATATTTTAATTTATTTTTAATATAACAGATGAAATGATGATTTTGCCTTTGAAATTAACAGACTTAACCCTCTATGGGTGAGTGTTTGAAATTTTCATAGTTAAAAGGGTAGAAACTTGAGAAAACAAAATACTTTGGGTGGGAATAAGTCATTTGGCTTAGATATAATTATATTTCTTTAAAATGATGCAAAAAGTTTCATGAATTTTTAATGAGAAACGAAATTATTTTAAATTGTGTCATGTTGTGTTCATCTTGGTTAGTACTCACAATGAATGGAAAATTATGAATTAGGGTCAAACTAAAATCTTTTGCATTTTGGGTTTTTGATTGATATGGTTGATGTAAATCAACTCTTACCTTTGGGCATGAGTGTGTATTTTATGAGAAAACCTCCCTTGTACTTGACGTGATAAAATAACTCATATATATGGATATCAGTATCTTACAATATATGATATACATTATATAATACGATACGATATGATACAGATAAAAAATAATACATACCATAAGGTGTATTGTAATTACGATCAGTAGATGTATTGTATGATATGATATAATATATATTATTAATATGAATCGTTACACTTTTTAGAGAAAATAATGATGTAGTAAGACTATATATAAACAATTTTAAAATTTAAAAATAATGACGTGTAATTATATTTTTTATTATTTTATTATTTTATTTCTTAAATATTGCATTATACGATACGATATTTGATATATGATATGTAAAATTATATTTTTAATATACGATACAATATACGATTTGATTATTATGCTCATATGTGTGGTAAATGAGACTAAGTGATAAATGAATGAAGGTAAATTCTAATGACTTTG
Source organism: Mangifera indica (assembly GCF_011075055.1). Classification (NCBI taxonomy): domain Eukaryota; kingdom Viridiplantae; phylum Streptophyta; class Magnoliopsida; order Sapindales; family Anacardiaceae; genus Mangifera; species Mangifera indica. The sequence continues at coordinate 19,217,775 of NC_058137.1, read as the reverse complement.
TTGTGTGAAATATAAGAAATGTGCATTAATTATGTTATGGTTTTGAATTCATGTTTTGGTTTGGATTGTTCATATTTTTCTAAAACAATTAAAACCGAGTCACTGAGTTGTACTCATTAGTTTATTGTGATTTTTAGGTTAGCAAGAGGTTTGGTTTCGTTGTGGATTTGGCATTGGTTGACACCGTTACGTTGGTTCCTTTTATTGCTAGAATTCAAGACATTGAGATTTTTCCTTGTTAATTTTTACCTAAGTTTAACTTGAGTTTTGAAAAGAATTAGAAGTTAATGTATTATACAATACTATTTTGTGTTGGAATATGTTTTGGGGAGTGATTCCAAAAATATATAAGAATTCATAATCCCTAGCAAGTTTTCCAGATCATATCTCAGTCGCAGCAAATTTTGCCTTCAGTTGCAATTGAGTTGAGCCTATACAAAAATGAAATGGCACATGTAACTAACTCAAACTGAAACTCTTTACCCAGCCTAGAATTGAACAGCATACACTAAATCTTCTCCAGTATGGTTCGATTCATATATGTTTTCCCACCCCATTCTATTGTGGTATCTCATCTCTCTGATTGTCAACTGTCTGACAATTCCTTCATTCATTCTGACCACTTTCAAGAATAAATCACTCTTTAAATAATTGACCTACAATCTTTGTACGAGCGGGAGAAAAAGGAAAAAGTAATAGTCTAAATTCCAATGTGAAGAATAGAATGGATGTACTAACTTATTAACCGAAATTCGTCATTCATTTCACACCGCAGTTGAGAAACAGAATTCATTTATTTGATTAAATCTTAAATTCGGCTGGATAAGAACTGGATAAATAACTAACACGAGCCTTGATGGGTTCTGTTAAGATGTCTTTACTTCTTGCAGGCTTCCCAATATGAATAGAGATCAAGCAGCTACTGCCTCATTTGTGTAGATAGGTGTGTTGTTTAGCTGTTCATCTCCATCTCCACTCTTCATCATGTTTCCACAGCCCCCACCACAACCACCTCCACAGCCACTACTCTTCTTCATGTTTCCGTATTCCCCACCACAACCACCTCCACAGCCGCTGCCACAGCCACTACTCTTCTTCATGTTTCCGTATTCCCCACCACAATCACCTCCACAGCCGCTGCCACAGCCACTACTCTTCTTCATGTTTCCGTATTCTCCACCACAATCACCTCCACAGCCGCTGCCACAGCCACTACTCTTCTTCATGTTTCCGTATTCCCCACCACAACCACCTCCACAGCCGCTGCCACAGCCACTACTCTTCTTCATGTTTCCGTATTCCCCACCACAATCACCTCCACAGCCGCTGCCACAGCCACTACTCTTCTTCATGTTTCCGTATTCCCCACCACAATCACCTCCACAGCCGCTGCCACAGCCACTACTCTTCTTCATGTTTCCGTATTCTCCACCACAATCACCTCCACAGCCGCTGCCACAGCCACTACTCTTCTTCATGTTTCCGTATTCCCCACCACAACCACCTCCACAGCCGCTGCCACAGCCACTACTCTTCTTCATGTTTCCGTATTCCCCACCACAATCACCTCCACAGCCGCTGCCACAGCCACTACTCTTCTTCATGTTTCCGTATTCCCCACCACAATCACCTCCACAGCCGCTGCCACAGCCACTACTCTTCTTCATGTTTCCGTATTCCCCACCACAACCACCTCCACAGCCGCTGCCACAGCCACCTCCACAGCCACTACTGTTCACCATGCTTCCACACCCTCCACCACATCCACCAGTATGCTCATTATTAGCCTCATCCATGTTTAACTTTGCTTCAGTTTCAACAGACGTTGTCATGTTGGTTTGCACACCCTCATGGAGACCATTGACACACTCAGTTTCACAATTCACCACCAAATTTTCATTATTAGTTAGGAAATCATCAAATCCTCTCTTCTTCAGAGTATTATAAAGTATAAAAGCTGATATGATTGCAGGCAACACAAACCATTCTTCCTTTACCTACATTATTTTAAACGAAAACACGAACTGCTGTTAAATGAATTCTTCTTTAAAATTTTATAAATAACACGTTTAGATTTTACCTTGATGACTCCAGTTTTCAGCTCAAGCAATGCAATTGCTTTGCCATATGGATCTTCCGCAGAAAATTCAACTGCAGTCAAAAAATCTTCTTCAGTTCTCTTCTTCTCAGAATATTTAGGTTCATAGTCCAGCTTTCTACCCTGGAAAAATTTTATCTGTTTCAAAGAAGATAAAACCAGTCAAAAAGGTTTAAAGTCTTGGATGGAAGATCCACAATAAGCATACAAGTAAGAGCAACCGTGCAACAAAGCAAAGTGATAAATGAATTGACAGTTAGCAAAATTGGTAGAATACTAGAACTTCGAGAGAGAAGGTTTAGATTCGAGCCCTGGAGATTAACCATCCAACCAATCTGGATCGGGATCCCCAGGTATGGAAAAAATAAATAAATAAAAGTAACTCCAACCGACAAGAATGCATATAACAAAAGCTTGACTATCATATACCTTTTCATAAGAGATCAAAACTTAGCCGGTTAAAATAAAAACAATGAACAAAATAATGTGATTTAGCTCACATTTAACAGAGCCTTGCATGATTTCAAGAATGATCAAGGATGGTGAGTAAGCAAACTTTATAAGTACAAACTTATTTATCAAATGATACCATTTTGTCGTTTCTAATAAGCCTCTTAAATATATAGTGATCAAAAGTTCAGATTATTACTGCACAATCAAAATATTTGATATGTCAAGGAGATGATCTTGGCAAAAAGGCAACTATCAATGAAGAGTGAACTTCTAAAAAGTTAAAAAGAGCACAAAATGATGAGGCAAAGAGGAGAGAAAGAGAGATATGATCCATACACACCATTCTCCTGCCTCTGAGCTCAAGGATATGATGATATTCTTCACTGGATTTCTTTTTAAGCTGAAGACAGCTGAGAGAATCCATAAAAGACCACCCATTCTCAACCATCTCTGCAAGAGTATGTGTTTCCCCTGACTCTGTGATGCTGATGACTTGCTTTCTTCCAGTGCAGCTATCTTTTGCCTTCTCGATCTTGGTGTCCCTTAAATGCAACCAATGCCAGCAAACAGTAGGCTTCAGATCATCACATGAATGCCATAAAATGATGAAAAAATGAATGGTAAATGTAAATAGTGGGAAAACAGCTTCTCATGAATTTGACTATAACAGAAATAAATCTCTCGATCTAGGAACTATATTAATATCCCGGTAATATTAACTAATATATTCTTAAGTTAATAACAGTCTACAGAACTTTCAACCCTGTTAGATTAAAAAAAAAAATGATCAATTCTCAGTGGATGTATGGATCTGAAAACCATAAGATCCTTGAGGGAGAGTTCTTTCACAATTTTTAATAATTTTCAGTGGATGATGTAAAACTTTATATATTAGTAAATTTCAGAAGCAAGAGATAATATGGTGGAACAAACAAATTGAATACTCCAAGTGCAACTCGCAACCTGCATTGGGCTGTATATATACACTACACATTTGATGTCCACTAAGAATTTACCTTTGAAATATCTATAATACCTCTTTTTTGTATTCAGGGCTTCTCAAGAAGCAATTCAGTAAATGCTAATAATTCCAAATTGATTAGAGCCATAATACTCTCTCAAATTTTGTCCTATATTTTTTATCCTAAAGCAATTTGCCAACTGAGTTGACACTAATTTAAATGATGAGATGCTTTCATTAGTAATAAGAAATTGGCATATCAATTGCTACGTCAACTAGATAAAATTTGGGAATATTATTTGCTTGATTAATAATAATAACATGGTCATGATTCAACAGACTTGGATTTAATCATGCGACAAAACCACATGCACAAAGAACCTACAAATGTATGTGAAGATCCATAGATCATACTCAAAGACCAGGAAGGTCATATTAACAAACTTTCTAGCATAAAATGAATGATGAGTAGGCATACCTCATATGAAGTCTGATCACCTCAGAGTTAGTCTCATCAATGACACAGGCCCAGCTCTTTGGATGCTGAACCCTTCCAGTAATAGGGAAAAAGCAAGAACTCTTCGATAATGGCCTGGAACGAACCATGTGAAGCACATGAGGTGCCAGGGTTGGGAGAGTGAATGAGACAGAAATACGCAGACTGACTGGCTTTGAGCTCATGGTTCCAGAACTGGGCATTAGGTCAAACCATTTCTCCACTCCAAGTTTAGATACTGGATCCAGGAAGTTTTGCAGAGAGAGTGAAGTAGTACCCATAGTTTTTGATGCCCCTACTACAGGTAACTTAGAAGTTGAATGTGATGCAAGTTCGAACAAAAGTTCTCCTGTAGGTTCACACTGGAAAGAAGCAACTTGTTTCACCCCAGACTGAGACAAAATAGTGAGTTTCCGCTTGACATTAAAGAAAGCATCAGGCTGTGATTTGCTAAACAAAACAAAAAGGCTTCCCTTGTGACCCTCGGGTAAGTTTTTGACCGCAACAATCTCCAGAAGGACCTGACAATGGTATGGAGAGCATTATAGGAAGATCTTCAATGATTGAAAGCTAGCAATAATATTGATTCAGGTTGCATATGCTCATTCATTGATGCCTATAACGTATAAGCGGTATACTGTTTCCACCAAATTATATTTCTGACCAGCAAAGAGATTCTGCATTCTATTAATATAGACCTTCTTCAAAAAGATGATTGAGATTTCAACTTAAATATACCACAGTTAAAGCTACCTTGTTTTCAATTTAATCATGATGCTGTCCTCACTGACAACAAAAAATTGTTTTAAGCATATATATCTTCTTGTAGGAAGAACGTTCTACTAGGATACTACAATTCCCTGAAGCAACTTGTAATGAAGTAGCTTCTGAAATGTGGGTCATGAAACTATACATGTTAACCTTTGAAGTTTAAGATGGCTAGATATTGATGTCCATTTTCCAGGGTGATAATACAACAAAGGCAAGAGAAAATACTGACGTGTTTTTGAGCATGCAGCGATATAAATATAAGGATGAGTTATTAGAGAGATTGTAAAGGTGATCAGAAACTACCTCCATGACCTTCACCTCTGGAAGATTGATTATCTTCTTGTACGCTTTTGATGGAATTACCTCCATGTTGACAGTGTTAGATGAGAAGGGAACTGTTGTGAGTGCAGAAGGGGCAACACCTCTATACATTGCCCCCGCTTTCCAATACGTTAAACCATATGTCTCTTCCCACTGCTTAGTAGTTCCAGAAAACCCAGTATCAAGCTTCTTCCCTTTAGTTCTATCTTGGTCCATGTCATCATGCTCCAATACCTTGCCAAGCACTGCACTCACATCCATACAGTACGAAACAGGATGCAACTGGTGCGTATGCCAAATAAGATCAATGTCATAAGTTGGAACACAAAAGTGTCTGATTGATCTCTCCTTGTTTCTCTTAATAAGATACAGAAATCCCTTATATCTGGCCACTGCTTCTTCAAGAAAGATATCATTATTCACATGGGATCTGGATACCTGATACAAACAAGAGTAAGGAAAAAAAAAAAAAAGAGAGAGAAAGAAAAAGGAAGTGATGATTTGGAAGACAGAAATAAAAACGTTGAGTATGTTTTTGTATCAGGAGCAAATAATGTCAAAGGAAATAGAAAATGTTAAGAAAATCAGGTGCCAATAGTATATAGGAAGTCGGATGCACTTGCATGATAACGCTAACAATATTTATTCATGTAAATCTATAAACAAAAGTGGCAAAACAGTAGGATTTCAGCAAAATTTTATTGAAAACTAATCAGAGTAAACTCAAACATCGTGGCTTAAGAAGTAGCACCCATTTACCTGATAAAAGAAAGGCCTCTGTCTACTGACAGCTGAAAATAGATCATATTTTGTGTACTTTTCAAGTCTGGAAAGTTCAGGTGAGGAATCCCCCAAGAATGCTTTTGTCAAGTCCAAGTCATAGGGCTCATCTGGATACAGCCTATTCCACAATTCTTCAGTTCCTTTCTTACAACTACCTTGAATGGAAGATACAACATTGAAGTTGTCAAGGATCCTCCCATATAGCTCCTCACAATCAGTTTTGTACCTTACCTGAAAAAAAGAGCCAAGAAGACTGCTTAATGCCCAACATTACCTAGCAAAGAAACGTGCATGATCCAGTCAAAATACTTACAGGATTGAGTCTGTGACAGTGCCAAATCCATTCACAATCAAGAGGAACAACAAGAAAACCTTCAGAAATTTGTGATTCAGAGTGTTTGGCAAGCAATGGAAGCCAACAGGCATTGTACCTGAAATTAGCATTGCCAAAATTCGAATTTAAAAATAATTGATTTGATAGGCATATAAGAAGAGAATCCATTAAACAAGCCTTTTTAATTTACCGAAGCTTTCATAGTAATGAAATAACCAAAATCTATACAGTTGATATTGAGGATTAAAACCAAAACCAGTAGAAAGTTTCATCCACAATGCCATTTTAGATGTATGAACCAGTAATACGAGAATTTTCACAGTAATCATTTTCATATACCAAGAGATGCATCATGTACATCAACAGCCAGTTCTACAAAGAATAAAACAGAATAAAATTGATTTTATGGTTGTGACCGTCTACGGTTCCAAACAACGAATAAGCAATTTAACAAACTAATCAAATTGTAGAGTGATTACCGATAAATGGCCCTCTGGAGGGCAGGGCCTTCATAGAGGCAACGGTTCTTATCAACAGCAGCGAGAAACTGAAGCTGGCGTTTGGCTGCAGCCACAAGATCTACACTTATCCCAATCTTTTGCGCTTCAAGCCACTCTAACTCTTGTTGCTTCTCCATCTCCATGACTCACCGAAGAGACAATCTGATTTATCAATTCAAAGATTATCAAGTTCATCATACATATATATATATTCAGTCTTTGGAATCAAGTTATTAGCCATTTAGTCTTGGAAATTAGGTACTAGTTTTTACGTGAAGCAAAAGAAGACCAATATTTCGGTACCATTTGTCCACTCATTAATCAGTAAAATAAAGAAAGAATTTACAAAATCAGACGTTTATAGATGGAAATTAAAAATGCTGATAAGAGAAAAAATCTAACGATTGTTGCGATGAAAATGACAAGTCAACCAGAGAAAGAGAAAAGAAAATCCTTTCTTCAATCGTGCCTGGTGAGAAAATTCTAAACGAGGAAAAGTCAAAACATAAAAATGGATATAATTTTCCCGCAGAGAGAGAGAGCAACCAATAACATCATGATAAAAAAGTGGTAAAAAGACAAATACCAGAAAGTGCTGAATGCAAAGTGAATGCCACTACTGTTGAATCGTGGGTATTTATAGCTGATGTCTGATTTGTGCAATTACTAGCTTGCCCTCAAATAATAATAACTTAAAGCGTGTGTTAATCTTTTACCACAAAAAAACTGTGTATTAATTTGTAAATTAATGATGTGGAGTAGATAAAGTACGGTTAGTACATAACTTATGCGCAGTACAGAATAAAAACAGTTGGTAGTACATTATTGGCCTAAAAACTTATCCCGGACCCAAGGTTTAGCCGACGTGTAAAGTGATTTTTAAATTTTAAAAATTTAAATACTTATCTATTATCTAAATTTTATTAATATTTGTTATAAATTACAAAGATAAAAATATTATTCAATTAGTAATACTAAAAAAAAAATTTTATTCTCATTTCTTATTCTAATTTTAAAAACTAATCATTTTCTTTTTAATCACGTATTTTTCAATTAAAAAAATAGTAACTTCCCTTCCTCTTTCTTGTATTAGAGTTTTATCTTTTTTTAGTTTTTTAATTTCTCAATTACCCTCAAATTTTTTAAAAATTTTGTTTCACCCCAATGGTTTGTACATCCTTTTTCAACGACCAAACTCCTCCATATTAGATTACCTTCTTTGTTTGAGATTACGTTGACATTAACCTTACTTTCACTCCAACGCTTAAGCTTCTTTCTAATGAAAAAGTCACAGCAACACAACAACATGATTTCCTCTTGTTTCGTTGTTGTCATACCTCTTTTCGTCATTGACAACACAACTATATAAAGAGTGTTTCATGTCATTGTCATCCCCCTGTTTCGTCATGCCTCTCTTCATTGTGAAGAAAATCTTTCTTTACAATTCCAAAGATTTTCTAATGCAAAAAGAGAACATCAAAGAAGATGTTGATCTGTACAAAAAAAAAGTATCAGAGGAAATAAGTGATAATAACAGAGATAGAAAAGAATGTCGATAGAGATAGTGAAAAAAAGATAAAACTCTAGGATGAAATGTTAAGTTTTCAAAACTTTAAAATTTTATTTTTTAAATATTATTAGTTAAATAAACAATCATACTTTAAAACTAACAAATTTTTTTAATTTTATAGTTAATGGGTGTATTTGAGTTTTGAAACTTATTTGTTGTCACTTTAAAAAACTAAACATTGGGTGGGAATAAGTTTTTTGCCTACATAATTTATGCGCCGTACGAAACAATATCAGGCGTCAGGACATGACTTATGTGCCGTACCAAGACATACTCATCAATTTCGCGTGAATTCATTATCTTTTATAAAGAATTTCGGAAAATTAATTAAAATAGTTTAGAAAATTTTCATCCAGGGAAATTATAGAAAATGCCCAAAATACCCTCCCACTAAGCAAAAATATTCAAAGTCACTATTTTCAAGTAAAAATGTCCAAATTTACTATTTCTAAGCAAAAATACCCATGAATTTTTCTAAAATACCAAAATTACCATTTCTCTCATTTATATAAACCTTCCTCACTCACTAAGAGGGGTTAAATAAAATTTTATTAAAATTAGGGGGTATTTTGATATTAAACATTATAAGGGCATTTGATATTTCTTTATTTCATAACTTTTTCTAAAATGTCAAAATTACCCTTCCCCTCATCTATATAAACTCTCCTCACTCATTTTTATTACACACACTTCTCATATCACTCAAACACTCACTCTCATTCTCATTTTTATTTAAGATCAATTAGTAGAGTTTCGTTCAAACGGAAGAAGGTCGTATTTTTAAATTCGATTCGAAAAAAGACTATTTATCAAAAAAAGGTATTTATACCAATCTTAGCCTAAAAACTTAATTTTATTTATTAAGTTTAGTTTATATGTCATAATATAAGGGTTAAAGGCAATGTTAGACAAATATAGGGGGTTAAATGTAATTTTAGATAAATATGGATTTTTTTTTATATTATACAATATATAAATGATTTATATAATATGTTAAGAATAGATAGGTATTGTTTTGATACAAGACAACATACAAGGGTGTTAAATAAAGAAAAAGATAATTGAGAGGTCAAATGAAATGTTATTAAAATTGGAGGGCATTTTGATAGTAAACATTGTAGGAGCATTATAAATGAAATTTTAGGTTTTTTCGAATTTCACCGTTTTATGATATATCAACTCGTGTTTTCCAGATTTTTGAAGAATTTATCGATTGTTGTCATTCTAGGATATTTCAACTTTTAGAATTTGAATTTTAATTCCGTTTTTTCGAATTTCACCGTTTTATGATATATCGACTCATGTTTTCTAGATTTTTGATGAATTTTTCGATTGTTATCATTCTAGGGTATTTCAACTTTTAAAATTCGAATTTCAGTTCTATTTTTTTGAAAATCACCGTTTTATGATATATCAACTCGTATTTATCAGATTTCTAAAGAAATTTTTTATTGTTGCCATTTTAGGGTATTTCAACTTTTAGAATTCGAATTTCAGTTCCGTTTTTTCGAATTTTACCGTTTTAAGATATATCGACTCATATTTTCTAGATTTTTGATGAATTTTTTTATTGTTGCCATTCTAGGGTATTTCAATTTTTAGAATTCGAATTTCAGTTCTATTTTTTCTAAAATCACTGTTTTATGATATATCGACTCGTATTTTCCAAATTTCTAAAGAAATTTTTGATTGTTGCCATTCTAGGGTATTTCAACTTTTAGAATTCGAATTTTAGTTCCATTTTTTTGAATTTCATCGTTTTAGGATATATCGACTCGTATTTTCTAGATTTTTGATGAATTTTTTTATTGTTACCATTCTAGGGTATTTCAATTTTTAGAATTCGAATTTTAGTTCTATTTTTTCGAAAATCACCGTTTTATGATATATCGAGTCGTATTTTTCAGATTTCTAAAGAAATTTTGGATTGTTGCCATTCTAGGGTATTTCAACTTTTAGAATTCGAATTTCAGTTTTATTTTTTCGAATTTCACTGTTTTAGGATATATCAACTCGTATTTTCTATATTTTTGATGAATTTTTCGATTGTTATCATTCTAGGGTATTTCAACTTTTAGAATTCGAATTTCAGTTCTATTTTTTTGAAAATCACCGTTTTATAATATATCGACTCGTATTTTCCAGATATCTGAAAATTTTTTTGATTATTGACATTTTAAAGTATTTCAAAGTATAAAATTTGAATATCTATTTGAAATTATAGATATTATAAAAACATTTTAAATGGAACGTTAAGAACAGATAGATGCATTTTGATATAAGATAACATACGAGGGTGTTATATAAATTGTTAAATAATTATAGGGGGTTAAATAAAATATTAAAAAAATATAAGGAGTTTTTTTTTTATATTAATAATTGTACGACTATTTTACATAGTTATTACAGATTTTTTTATTATAAATGAATAATTATTTTCAAAAACTTGTCATTGCAGGATTGATAATTAAAATAGATGGTTATGTATCGGTTCGTTATCAAGGAGAATGGATTCAAGGTGGCAACAACACAATGAAATATGTTGGAGGAGCCAAACAATTGATGAAAATCCCTTATGGAACAACATTCGAGGGATTTATTGAGCTTTTGAAGGAGTCTTGCGGTATTGATCCATTGAAAAACTACCTTCAACTATCAATAAAGCCAAGAAAAATTGAGCTCGACTGCCCCGTACAGATCCAAAATAATGAAGATGTCCAAGGACTTATTGATATGTCCTAGTACTTACAGGAATGTATTATTGTTTTTGTTACATGTACCACAATTGAAGGGCAGAAGGAAGAAGATGAAGAAGAAAATAGTGGGGTTAAAAAAGAATACGATTTGGAAAACTTGACTGATTTCAATAATGACCTGTTGTACATTGCAAACTCATGGGCTCATAGAGAAAAAGATAAAGTTCCCGACTGGGGTGACTTTGATGGAAATGATTTGCCCGATATTCCTTCGGAAGATGTAAAGCCTAAGTATATGACATCAGTTACCGAGGGTATGAATAGTTTACAGCTTGAAGATCCTATTTCAGGTGGTGGAAATTATTTTGGGCCATTTTTTGACAATGCCCTCATTGATCCATTTAGGTTGCTTCCTGATTTTCCTCTACAGCCATCAACATCATCAGGTGATTTCAGATCGATCCGAGAGGAGAATGGTGTAAAGGTTGGTGATATTTTCCATAATAAAGTTCAATTGAAAGACGTTGTGAAACAATTCGCCTTACTTAAAAGATTTCAATTCAATGTAAAAAAGTCTGATAAAAAATGATGGGAAATTAAGTGCAAGGTTGAAAATTGTAAGTGGTATATACATATAACCAAGTCCACAGTTGGTGACTTGTGGGGGATCAACTTTATAAATCCTACCCACACATGTTCAATTGATCAAATCATGTCACATCATAGATAAGCTGGGGCCGAGCTTTAGGTTAATTAATGAGATCAAAGTTTGTGATGATTGTTCGCATTTATCGTTATTAATTAACATTGCTGAGTCATTTAATGCCCTTGTCAGACATGCACGAGGCCTACCTATCACAATGCTCCTGGAGTTCATTCGTGGTACCATGGAACGATGGTTTACGAGAGAAAAAACCATGCAAGTAAGTATCAAATCGTTATTAATTAAATGTTTTTTCTCGTGTACTTTTTCCTCTTAGTTTTGGATATTACCAAATGTGTTGCTAATATTTTTTCAAATTATAGACGAATGTCCTAACTTTGTCACCCCTTGGGCAGAGAAGAAGATCAATAGTCGTCTATCAATGTTTGCACGTTTGGAGATTTAGCTGATTACACAGACTCGGTATCAGGTTATCAGTTTTGATGGATTCATGGGTATTATAGACTTCGGTGAAATGTCTTGCACATGTAGAAAGTTTCAGCTTTCACGTATTCCGTGCAAGCATGCCATCACCGTTGCATGACATATGAGGCTCACGAATGTCAATGCATGGGTTCATCCATTCTTTCGGACCGATATATACAATGTAATATATCAGGAACCTATCAATCCTCTTGGAAATCAATCTGATTGGTTGCACTCACCAAAAGGAATGGTTATTCTGCCCCCCTCCTTGATAGTCGTCGTCCGGGTTATCCCTCCAACAGAAATCGATGTCCTTCGCAGCCCGCAGCGTTCATCTAAAAAAGGCAAAGGGACAAGATCTTGACATTCGGTGGAATCAGTTTTGTTAGATATATGATTCATCATTGTTGTACTTCAGTTATATGTAACCGATGTATTTTTATTATTGTTTCAAATGTGTAATTGTATTGATATGTGATATAATAACTTTAGTACAAATTATTTCTTCATTTTATATTTGTTAGAATGAGTTGTTTGAGTATTTCTTTATTTCATCTAACATTTGATAGTAAAGAAATAGAAAACAATAAAAAAAAAATCAAATAAAGTACATCATACCCATTCGCACATAAAGTACATCATCCCCTCACTCTCACTCTCATTACATACATTTTTTATATCACTTAAATACTTACTTCCACTCTCATTTTTATTTAATATTAATTACTATGGGTTAATTCAGAAAGAATAAATTCATATTTTTGAATTCGAATCGAAAAAATCAATTCGTGAAAACTATATTGAAAATAACATGTTATGAATAAATAAATATATTGAAATACCTTAGAATGTCAATAATAAAAAAATTACTCAAAAATCTAAAAAACAGATCCAAATTTATAAAACTGCACGTTCAAATAGCTTATGAACGAGAAAACCAAAAAATCGATTAAAAATTTCGTAATTACATCGTAAAACGTATCTGAAAAAGCACATCATAATTACAAATATTAAATTTGAAAATGTCATATGAAAAAAGTCTAGTCCAATCACAAACAAACTCAAAATCATAAAAACCGAAAATTCTAAATTTGATAAAATAATAAAACTGCATAATACATATTGAAACAGTTTTATTTTGGCCTTCAAATTCGATGCAATCGACAAAGCTATGGCCATTCAAAGTCTCGTTTCGAGCTCCAAATTTGGTTATCGTTATAGAGCTTGAAATGAGCTTCGCGTTGATATATTACAGGCCCTGTAACTCCTCTCGGATCAAAAGTTATAGCCATTCAAAGTCTGTCTCATATAAACCCTATAGTTTTAAAAAATTTAATTTCCACCCAACCCACGGTTTTCAAGGCTTGCCCACTGTTCAGTGTAAAATTTCACATGGACCCCCGTAGATTTCCCCTTGTTCCCCTTCCCCTTAAAATTTTGAAAACGTTAAATTTTCCCCCCATCCCACAACAACGTCGCAACAGCCCACTGTCACATGGCAAATTTTAAAAACGTCCACAGTGGAATGAGGACTCTCACACAACTCCCTAATATTTTGAAAACACTAATTAAGCCCCCTAACCTACTATCAACAGTGGAAGAAATCGTCCGACAGTGGGAAACACTATTCCCACTGTCAGACTGTCGAACATTTCAGAAGGGATTTTCAGCCAAAATTCGTCGTTTCGGCCTCCAATTTCAACACAAATCAAATCTACATAGGCTATAACACAAAACCTCTCAACGAAATCAACCAAGAATCAAAACATTTTAAGCATAGTTCAAAATCGAAACCCTAAAGTTTCAAACCGTAAAATCTCACTCAAATCTCAATAATATGAACAATAACTTGATTCAAACAAGTTGACGGAAGATATGCTAACGTTTTGTGCCATTTTCGGTCGTTGAAAACGATGAAAATCACTAGAAATCAGGCTGACAGTGGGATAGGGGAAAATTTCGAATTTCCCCTATTTTTGAACAGTAAACTTACAGTGGGGACAGAGGGAATTTGTTGTGTTTATATATGGGCAATTTCAACATTTCACAAGAGTTAGACATTTTTGCTTTAATCTGAATTTTTTGGGCAATTTTACTTAAACCCCCTTACTTTTGCCTATTTTTTATAATTTCCCTTTTCATCCAAACCTTTTTTCTTTTTCATAAATCTTTAGTGATTTTATTTTTTAAAATAAATTTAATTTTTATTTTATTATTTTATATTTGGTACGATTTTTATTAGATAATTTTTTTCTTTTGTATCATTACATAGAGTATATAAATTAATTTTAAATTAATTTTTGTATACTTATTGATATTTACGAATTAAAAACAGATTAATTTCTGATATAAAAGTTGATATTTATAAATCATAACAAAATAAAAAACATAACTACACAGAGTATGTATAGGTGCAAAAAAGTGTTGTGGATGCGTGCAGATGTGAAAAGATATACACAAATACGAAAAGATATAAACATGTGTGAAAGGATGTATAAGGGGTATGTGCGATATATGCGATATTATATATAATATATAATATATAAATATTATATTATATAATATATATAAAATATAATATAATAATATAATATATATAAAATATAATATAATAATATATATATATATATATATATATATATATATATATATATATATATATATATATATATATATATATATATATATATATTATGTTATGTAACTATATATATCGTTTTCACCCTTTTATATCCACACGTACTCAGTGTAGTTATATTCATGATTTTAATAACTGAATCGGACTGACTAGTGGAATCGGACAAACTGTGAATTGGTGGTTTAAGCAATTTTGTTTTATAAAAAAATTGCTTTTACTTAAAATTCGAATTGAACTGCGGTTGGACCGACGATTATCTCTGGTTCAAGGTTTCAACCGGTTCATCTTTGGTTTGCTTCAATGGAAACATGAAATGGAATGTGCAAAATTTATGGAAAATTTTCCAGTGCACAAAACCCAACTTACCCAGTAACCTTAAATAACTAAACCAATTCACATTCTTCGCAGAATTCAGCCTTAAATTAAACGCATCCAGTTGATTCAAAATTCTTGCATTCAATTCAATTGGAACTTGAGAACTATTGACAAAAAATCTTATATCCAGCCGACGAAAACCGTTTGCCTCTTCTTATTGAAGTGTCGATAACCTCACTGTCACATGCATGGATGACTTCTAACAATAATGACGACGACGACTTCTATTGATAATAGTGATGATTTCTATGGGAGATTCTTAATGTTGATTAATTGAATATAATATAAATTTGTATTTTGATTTTTGGGTATTTTATTTTCAATATTTTAACATGTAAAGTGCTTTGAGAGTTAAGAGTGTTGTTTTTTTACTGGTAGTGTATTCATTGAATGTATATGTGTGAATTGTGTTACAACTGGGGTGGTGCATTTTGTTAAGGATTAGTCCGGTAAGAAAAACTCTTCATTTGGGGACCTTTTAAAAACATCCAATGCAATTCTCTCTGGCTTTAATATTTTAGTGTCATTCTGACATAAATTTATCAATTGAGAAAACATCATGCAACACAATATGTAGGATGTTTCGAGCTAGTAAATTTATCAGTGATAAAGCAAGAAAGAAAATGAATAAATTAGCAATTAAACTTGTAATTTATTAGAATCCAAAAATTTGAAGTTGCAAAAGTTATAAAACTAAAATTCCGGTTAGACCGGCCTATCAAAATGACTTGACCAGTTTGATCGGAACCAAACCTCAAAATGGTTCATCATCTGATTTAGTTCTTAAAACCTTTTGGTTATATTCATTATTTGGTTACGATTTGTAAATATCAACTTTTACATTAGAAATTAATTTGTTTTCTATCCGTAAATATCAATAATTTGATGAAAATTAATGTAAAATTAATCTATATACTTAATATGATGATATAAGAAAAAGAAGATTGTCTAATAAAACTATGTTGAATATGAAGTAATAAGGTAAAGGGTATTATTAGAATAAAACTTAAACTTGCTTAAAAAAAGTTTAACAAAAAAGGTTTAAGTGAAAAATTTTATGTCTACTTTAATTAATTTCCCAAGAATTTCCATGTTGAAATTAACGTTACATTGGTTATTACTAAGGAAAGGGTGCATCTTCCACTATCTCAATACACAACCCTTAAGAAAGCCAAACAGATTAAGTTTCTATTTGATTAACTGTGATTAAGTTTTTGTCTGATGAAGATAAAGGTGTAACAATATGTCAAATCTCATCTTATCACATATTTTTAGTGATACCACTTTGTAAAATATACCACAAGTTTTTTTTTTTAAATGAAGAATTTCATCCAAATTGAATTATATTTTTGGAACTAAATTAATCACATTGAGCAGATAAAATCTCAAGTATAATGATTGACTTTACAATTATGGTTAGATTTGAGCCAAGTTCGAGCTTGCTTAAACTACAGCTTGATTCGATTTAGTGGAGCTAAGCTCGAGTGCAAGCTTGAGTTTATTTCAAAAGTGTTTGACATATGCTCGTTTGAGAGGAGTCGAACTCTAATTTGAGTTTTGAGCTTGACTCGATAACTAAAACGATATCATTTGTGTATATTGATTAAAACAATGCAATTTTAGTTGATTTGTATTTAGTTTTTCAGGGTTGCAAGCTTTGTGAGCTAAAATCTCTAAAACTCGAACTTGAAAATATTAAAATCTCAAACTCAAGCTCACTTAAGTCAACCTTGTGTCGGACTCATTCAACCAAGCTTGAACTCAAACTCGAATAAGTTTAGTTCGAATCCAGTGTTACCCATAACAAACTAGATACGTCAAGAGTTTGATAAATATATCACAAGTTGATAAAGATATAACTGCAATATTATATAAACCAATGTTTTTAAAATTAGATCGAACTAACCAATTCAATCTGAATCTGGCCTATGATCAATTCAATTTTCAATAAAAACTAGGTTGATATAAGACACAATTAAGTCATGTCAAAATTGGTGAACTGATCAAAACCGCTAAACTCAGGTTTGACAAGTCTTGTTGCCTTAATTCCTGATTTTAATTTCTATTTTATTTTTAAAGGGGTTTTTTTTTTTTGTTTTAATGAATTAAATCTATGTTTCAAGAAAGAAAATATACTTTGTTGTTATTGATAATTGTACAAATTTATTTTTAATAAACTTCATATCATTTATGTTTAAAATATGTGTTAAATATTTAATTTCAATTAATAAATTTATTATAATTTGATAATATGATACATTGACTAGTTAACCGATTAAATTATAAATTAGTGAGACCATCAATCTAATCACTGATAAAATTTTAAAAATATTGGTATAAACCCAATGTTTATTTACAAGATATTATGTCTGGGTCCACCTATGGTGGGTTGATTCGATCTGGTTTACTTTAACTATCAAGGACAGTTGTGTGGAAGTTATTAATAGTTGAACATTTATTTAAATTTCTAAATTGCCTCCCCAAATGAGATGACGCTATTTTTAATAACAGAAGAAAAATTCTTCTTCTCTTTGAACCCAAAAACATAGAAAGATTATGTCTCTCAAAAGAAATATAGTATGTGGGCAAATGGGGTTGTGAAAATGACTTATGTCAACACCTTATATCATGTTCGAATGGATTTCATCGCAAACTCCAAGTCGGGTACACATATTTATATTTACAGAATTTACAGTATTCATAGAATATTATGTTTGACATGTTTAAATTACTTTCAACATTGGTACCAGAACCTACATTGCAAATATGTCATGTTTTTTGTGAATTAAATTACGTATTCTATTGAAATTATAATCTCAAATTTTGATTTGTGATTAAAATTATGTTTAAATTTGAATTTTGGGCTTGAATTAAATTTGGCCAAAATTACATGAAATTGGTGATAGAAAACATGTTGGATAGTTGCTTGGAATTGTTTTGCATGTTTTAAATTAAGAATCGAGTTAAAATAACGTTAGAGTCGACTGATTTAGAGCCAAATTCGAGACTAAAAAGGCATGTTTTTCTAGTCACTGTATCGCCAAAATTTAACAACTTTAGAGGATGTCGTTGGTCTAACACAAATGGCTAACTAAAGGGCTACAAAAGCCCTATGGTCTTATCATCGAAAAATCATTGAAATACAGTTAATTCAATGGCCAAAGTTGTTAGGGTTCATGCACAAATCCGATTCATAATTAGGTTGGAAAAACATGATTGTTGGACCTGTTTAGTCAACGAGTTGACTAGACTAAGTGGTCAATGATCAACCAGTGGTCGATTAGGTACACTCGCCTATTTAGGTCAAGTGATTGATCAATGGTCAAAGCTTGACCAATCACCATTGATCGACATATATGAGTGAGTGACATTCTTCCCTCGAATCAGGTTAGAAAAACATGATTGCTTAACCAGTTTAGTCAACGGGTTGACTAGACTGATTGGTCAATAATCAACCTGTGGTCAATCAGGTACACCCGAATTGGTCAACACCTACTTGGGTCAGGTGATTGATCAACAATCAAAGCTTAACCAATCATTATTGATCGATATGTGTGAGTGCGTGACATTCTTCCCTCGGTGCATGACGACACGTGTGTCTCAGTCCCAGCATGTGAAGGCGCATGTAACATCGATTTGATGTGTGAAGGCGTTTATGGCCATATTTTGGCATGTGAGTAACGCTTTCCAACATGTTTTGGCCTTGAAACCATGTTTCGGAGCGTGACAGTTGTGTGATGCTTAAATCTGTTCATTGAATGTGTTTCATAGGTTCTACAACACGTGAAGACATATAATACCTTATACTAACTTCTGGAAACAGATATTGGTATTTGAAAATACATGTTTCTAATCATGCAAGTTTGTTGACTAAGGACCATCACATTATGTATATGATGTGATTATCTGATGATCTAATATTATATGTTGAGACTATATATAATTAGTTGTACTTTCTTAATTGGAAAAGATAGTACATAGTCTAAAAATATCTATGTATGACTATTAGCCCTATAATTAATGATTTTGTTCGGGACAAGAATTCAAAAACTTTTGGGACTGAGTGGATATACTATAGTTTGCTAAAGAGCGTTACTTAGTAATGTACAAGAGAAAATCCAACGCTTTGGTGGTATTCCCAAATTAACAAAATATAAGATATTTGATACCGCAAGTTTTATAAAGACTTTTTCATGGATAAAGTGACTCTGAACAATACGAGTTGATAAAATGGTCCTAATCATTTTAAATGATGCATTTGTTTTATCATATATTTTATATATGTTAAATGTGAGAATTCTAAGATTGCTAGAATTTAGTGAAATTTTCATCCAAAATTAATATTGACATAATTAGATTGAATTTTAAAATGTTAAGTATTTGATCATGGAAGATGATTGGAAACATAGTAAACTTTTGATTTTGTGTCTTATATGAGATATTTTAAATTTTAATGTGTAATTGTGACAATGATATGTATTTAGTTACATTGATTGAGTTGTGTCAAATATATATCTTTGTAATCTAGTTAACCATAACATCCTAAGGCATGATGGCTGATTTGAATGAGAATGATATTGAATAGAGATAATTCCAATGTGTGACATTTAAATTGCATAATATCCTAGATAAGCAAAAGGCTTTAGAAGCCATCAATCAGGTTAAGATAAAGTTGCGACTGATTGAGGGATAAAAACCCAAATAGTGCTTTACACAAACGTGATATGGACGTATATGACGCATGTAATAAGCAAGACTCACTTCGTGTGATATCTTGACTTGTTCCATGAATAATGTTTTGTATACTAGTACTAGTAATGTTCAATTATGTATACCATAAGTATGGTTTTGATTGAAAAGTTTGGAGGAATTACAATCCCTAAATAAAGGCAGTTGATTGTTAAATTTGATAGAATGTTAAATATGATTATGAAATTGAAGTCAGCTAGATGCAACCTGACAAATGAATAATAGGTTCATTTAATAGGGCAATCTCTTCCTGAAAAATGAATGCATATAAAAGTACATGGTATACATGATTACCAGGTCTAGTTACCTTAAGGGCCTTTGTCCTTTAGTTTTATATGGCAAAAACTACTAACAAAAGTCCTTATATTCTCATTATAGGTCATATGCATGCTTCTATTGTAATAATTTATCTTGTTTTTATCTTTTCTTCTAGTGCTTTTGTCACTCTCTCGTTCAATTCCTTGTTCTTGTACTTGTTCTTTGAGCATTATACAACTTTTTTCCTTATTTGAACTTAAGGCAAAAACAAGAACATAAAGTGATGAAGAAGAGACAAAAGCAATGAAAGTTATTTTGCCTGTGAATGAATAGAGCTGAAAATGATATTGTCTTATTCTACATAAAGTGATGAAACTTCATTTTCTAGTACTATGATATTAATTGAGTATTTCCTTTGTAGATTATAGACTTAGAAGCCTTTGACCAAGTAGTTCATGATAAAAGATCTTTAGTAGATTTCTGCTGAATTCCAAAGAAAGTGCATTGGATGTATGTAAGCAACAATATAAGGATTATAGTAAGAGGAATAGCCACAAGCAAATGAGTTTTGCGAGGTGCTCGAATTCTATACTTATATGAAATCCAATATACTCTAAATATTCGATGAATCTTGGTCAAAGTATTTATTCTTCTTAAACTAGGATGTACTTTGAATTTCTTTGGGTGTTTTAACAAAATGCAATAGAATTGATTTTTATGAATTTAGTTTGTTGCTTGAATGGTTATACGGTGTTTGTCATCCTTCATTAAGATAATTTTAGTTTTTCGTTATTTGCTTCCTTTATATTTATGGATATGAATGCAAATATATGACATGCAAAATCAAGACACGTTTAGCTAAAATGGATTGAATAAATTGGCCAATAAAAGTTTATTAGGAATTTTCACATAAAATATAACTGTCCATGTGTGTGCATTGTCCACTTGGAAAAACTACTAGAAAACTATTTGACAAAACTACAAGAGTTTGACTTCTTTTGTAATTTATATACTTAGACATATGTTTTCCTATAAATGTAAAGTTTGATAAGGTATCTCATATTCATTACTTGTGTTGATGACAATGCTTGATTTGATTTTGTCTACTTTATCTCTCATAAGTTAAAAGCAATGGACTGTTTTAGATACTATATATATAATTGAGGTTGAAAATCAATTAGACAAAATGAATAAGAGTGTGAAGAATTGACCGAAGTCTTGAGTAGTTTCCCGAAAAGTTTGAGGAACTGTGTAATAAAAAAGAAATAGTATAGCAATTAGTAATTCTAAGAACTTCGCAATAAAACTATTGTGGTAGAGGAGAGTAATTGAACTCTATTGGAAATGGTTAGGTCAATGATGGTGCAAGTAAAACATCAACATCACTTTGTGATGAAATGACATTAACTGCTACCTATGTACTTAACCAAGTGCCTACTAAATCAGTTGCTCCCACTCCATATGAGTTATAGTCAGGGAGAAGCCCAAGTTAATTGATTACAATCTTAGTGGTTTAGCAATGTTTACCTATAGCTTTTCTTATGAGTTTGAAAAACTAAGAGGACAAAAAAGAAAGGAATTTATGTTTTTCAGATACGTAGAGCACTCTAAAAGGTATGTGTTTATTAGGGAGGATTCCACTGAAAGATTAACTGAAATTATATTATGAGATACTATATTCATAGAGAGTATTTTTCTTTATAGAGATGTCGTTGATAAAGGTTTTATCTAAATAAGATAAGAGAAAAATGAAGATAGGTACATCTTAGTGACCATTAGTTGAGACTTAAGAGATTATACCTACACTTATTCCAAACAGTGGAAGTAAACGCAATTAAGCTCTAACCTATTGTTGATAGTGGGAGTAATGATTATCGATAGCTTGCTTCATCCATTTTAACCTAATGAGAGCATTGAGATTAAGCTTTAATCTATTTTTGATAATGGGAGCGCTAATCCTCAATTACATAGGAGTGGACGTCCAAAAGTATTCTAGTGATGTTTTAAATTGAAAATGAGATTTTCGCATCCACTCCTCAAGAAGATGAAGAACCTAAATTCATAAAAAAAGTTAACTCATCTCTTCCTAAGAAAAATGTTGAGATGCATTGAAAGAAGAGATGAAATACGTTGAAAACAAACTAATTCTAAAGTTTGGTTAACTCAGGGCTAAGTTGAAAACCTATTGGGAACAAGTGGATTCCTTGAATTAATCGTAAGATGAATGATTCAATAATAGATGTAATTTCATTTTATTACAAAAAACTATACCCAATAAGTAGATATAGATTGTGAAGAATAACGTTTTTGTCATTTATAAGATATACTTTAATATATTTAATTTTAGCTATAATATCACATTTGAATTTAGAATTACACCAGATGAATGTCAAACTAACTTTCTTTAGTGAAGATCTTGACAAAGAAATCTGTGTGAAACAATATATAGATCTTGTTATTATAGGTTTGAAGCATAGAGTATGAAAGCTTCAAGAATGTTAAATAACCTAAAACTATCATCCAGACACTAGTACTTCAAATTTCATAAGTGTTAATACTTTATGACTTTAAAATGATTAATCAAAATCACCATGTCTATATAACGAAGTCTAATGACAAATTTGCAATTTTATCAATGTGTGTGATGATGTGTAAATAACTAGAAATGATTTAAAGTAAGCGATAATCATCAAAGTTTGGCTTTGTAAGTAAAAAAATACATTAGTTTCTTATGAAATACAATAATATATTTAAATTACTATTGAAAAATTGCATTATGAAATTAAAATTTTTAATTCAATTTAATTTTTTATGCAAAATTTGCTTTGAATGACACCATATTTCACTTATGACAAGTATTGAAAAAGAACAACCACAAAATCAAATAAGGTAACGACCTTTTTTTTAATGAGAAAAATGAATTTAGAGAAGAGTGGTGTGCAGTTGTGAAAGAGTAAAGCATCAGGTGTTGAGTAGAGAATAATAATAGTTGACTATCATTGAGTTAGGGGCAAATAAATGATGACAAACAGAGTAACTAAAACCAGAAGGTGAATAGGAGACAAGGGGTTGTGTTCGATAAGCTCAGTTTAAAGTTCTAACTGAGAGCAGCTCAAGCAATTGTGCACAGTAGGTTCTAAGTTCCAATTCGATCTTGGCATGTTCCATGTGAGTTGACAATTGACCATGTAGATTTAATTTGTTAGTTTTGCCACCTGGATTAGAAGTAGTATAAAAGGTGATGTAAAGAAATTTTTGTTGAAAAATTTTTCAACTCTTGAATAAAAAAGAAGAAAATTTTAGTCTTTTTGTGTTTTTGGTTGTCCACAAATATTGAGCTAGATTTTGTAGTTTTCTTTATAGAAAAAAAAAAGCCTCAACATTTTTTTATTTTTTCTGGGTGTACCTACGGGTACACTCAACTCGCCAGTAAAAAACAAGGTTGTATAGGTATATGTTAAAAAACTATAACCTATACCCACGAATAATACGGGTGATATGTTTATTTTGCCAGGTCTAGTTGTAACGTATCCACATAATCCCAATAATTTTTTATATTCTTGTCCCAAACAAGATTATGTATCACAAGAGTTTAATGGTTAGACATGAACATAAATAGACCATATATTATCTCTTTTCCAATAAAGAGTTTACAACTTACTCTTAACTCTAAATATTTATAATATATATAGTCCTAACATGCATCATTGGACTGTCAGATGCTCACATTTTATACTTCGTATAATAATCCTTAGTCATCAAATTTGGATGATTTAGAAACATGTGTTTTGAAACATTGTTATGTGTTTGTTTAAGCCAAAAAAAGGTTTCATGCATATTTATGCATTGTAGAACCCACTAGATTTGTTTCATGAGCAATCCGAGCATGAAAAAGTTGTCACACATAGTAAGAAGGTTTCATGTGCTCTCATGTATCGAAAACAAGGTCCCATGTGCCTTCACACACTGAGATAATCTCCTTATGTGCCATCACACACCGAAACCATGCTACACACACCGTCATGTGTTGGAACTAAGCCTCACACATCGTCATAAGCCTTCACATTCTACCATGGGCCATTACCGAACTTTAACCATTAGCTAGCCATTGACCAAACTTTGTTGATCGTTGACTAGTCATTGACCAACGATCGATCAACCATTGACTAGTTAACCAACTTGTAAGTGTTAACCGGTTCGGGTTACCTGATTGACAATACAGGTTGATCTATTAACTAAACGAGTTGGGTAATTAGGTTTTCCCAACCTAATTGCAACTTGCATCGCCATGAAGAACTCTCATTTTAACTAGTTCAATTTGTTGTCTTCCAATCATTGATCAGCCACAAAAGGATAGGGCTTTCGAAGAGCCCACATTGACAGTCCCAAATGGTCCAAGTTCTAGCTACAATGTGATTGGAATCCCATGGAATCACATCATAAGAGTCACAGTTTGGGTTTTGGTTTTGGCCTTTGATTCCATTGATTCAAGGTTGTTTTTGGTGCGATTTTCAATTCAAAATATGTAGAATAATTTTAGGCATCATCCTAACATTTTTCTAACTTCCAATTTCATGCAGTTTGTTTAAATTAATTCAAACTCCAACATTCAAATTTTGAATAATTTTAAGCAAAAATTTCATAGAATCATATTATACATATACAAAATAATAGGCATAACCATTAACCTAAGCTTTGATACTAATGTTGAAAAAAAAAAATGCCAATTCTGTAAATTCATAATACAGTAAATTGCATACCTGGATTTTGACTTTATATTCCAAATAAATATAATTCAAATGTGATCCGAGATTTGATGATTAATCATTTCCACATCATGATTTACCTGGGTATTGTATTTCTGGATTCTGTATTAATTTCTCTATATTTGGGAGATTTTATCTCTTTTGTTTTGCATATATGAGAAGAGAAGAAAAGAAAGCTTTTGCATTTTGTAAAATATGCATTAGTTGGGAATGAGACAATATTGAAACATTTAAATATGTGCCCAACTACTAATAACTGCTCATTCAACCTAACTGTTATATGGGTCGGGCCGACCTATCATGGGTAGACCTATACCTCATACATACAATACCTTTAGTTTACAAACTTTGCCAATTCCATTTTTCTCCTTAAACATGGATGGTATCCTCATGTATATCTTCTCCTCGAGCTTTTAAGAAGACATTTGATATACAATTGGATAAAGTCTTAATCAAGATTAGTTGTAATAGATAATACACTTTGCTACTAGTGCCAAGGTCTTTTCATAGTCAATCCCATAGGTTTGTAAAAAACCCTTGGGCTATCAAATTTGCTTTTTATCATTATACCACCATTATATTAATAATACTTAACAAATAATACCTATTTGTACCCCACAATTTTTATATTCTCAGACAAATCCACCATTTCTCATGTACCATTAAAAAGGATTTATATAGACCTAATGTAAAATTTTATAGTAGAATACAAGGCCAAAATTAATTTGAGACAAGATCCTATTGAAGTCTCTAGATCAAAGATTGACTTATACATAATAAGATGAGAGATTCATAATTCACCAATCTTTGACGACTCCACCAATATAGAAACTCTATTTCTAATCTCCCGCAAGTCCTTACAAGGTAGCAAGGCTCCTATTTGTCCACATGAAGGTGTCAAGAAACCCTTACAAATATGGTGAAGCTATTGAGGGACACACAAATGCTAGTTCATGTAAGATTAGAGAAATATGTGGTAATATTGTGTAGGGAAAATAGAAGAATAAAATTTTTTTCTTTTTTATGAACGTTTGCTCCAACAAATAAGTGGGATAAGTGTTTAATTTATATTAAACACTTGACCCTAATTGCCCCTTAGAAATATTACTTCCAATCCCCAATTTTTTGGTTATTATCATTTGACTCTTATAGACTTAAAATCTTACACTTAGGTCCAATGATAAGTATTGAATCCATTGGTTATAAATTGAACTCATCCAACTCATTAATAGAGATAAAATTAACATAACCATTTAAACTCTACATGATTTACTTTATATGTAACATGCTTCAAACTTCTCAATCTTGGTAAACAACCTCTTACTGTGTGTGATCCGAAGGTTCTTTATTATGTTGGTAGTGAAACAAATCATGATTAATCTATAATAATCAACCCTCTATTCACAAACTATGAGCGATCTCTAATAAGATATCATGGTCGCTTAAATAATAGAGACTTAACAAATTATTGGTTTTACTTTTCAATGATACGGTTATAATGCAATCAAATAATCTCATCAATTGATGTTCTTCAAGGATGATGCACAAAAATAAAGTTTACCTCAGGTCATCTTTGAATTTTATATATGATTTTTAAGGCAAATACCAATTATGATTAGATTTAGGCAATAACCCAAACTCATTGTAGTAATAAATTCTGGTAGTTGTAGTCATCAATCAAATTATGCTTTAAGATATCTTATCCCAAACTTGAGAGTGATAAATCTCATATTGATCTACTATAACTTTAATATACTTCTTGACATAACCAATTACTATCGTTGTAATTTCTCAAGTATGACATAAAGAGCAATTATGGTATTTTTATATATATTTATTTTTTAAAAAAATGGATAAGGATGGGAAAGCCACGTTTTGAACAAGCAATTGCTAATAATTTTATTTAAACACAAATTGTTGAGATTACGAAGATTTTCTTTTAACCGTGGTTTTTATCTATTTAGAGATAATTTTTTGAGAAAGAGAGAAAGGTATAAAGGAGCAAAGAGTGATTTTTGAAGGATTTTTTAGAGATCAAGCTTGCATCAAATCTTTTTGTTGGAAGAAAGGTAAGTGGAATATGCCCTTTTAGTAAATATTGTAGTGTCAATCACGTGAAATTATTGGTGTAGATTAATGATGATTACTAGATTTAGTGAGGATTTTAATTTTATGACTGAAGTTAATGTTGTTCTGTGACCTAGGTTTTATAAAATATTGGAGCATAAGCAAATATTTAGAATAAATTAATGCTTTGGATTATTAAGCACAAAATGAATAAGTTCGACCATTTGACTATGAAATTGAAGTCATTGTTGTGAGGGGAATAATATAATATAAATTATTGTATTGGAATGCTTGCGATTAAATTATGAGAAATTGATGAGAGGTGGCGGAAATTTTTATGCAAAATTTAGTTGATTGATTGATAAATTATTGAGAATTGATGTGAAAGAGTATGAAATTGGATATTGTTTCGCTATATAATATGTTATAAAATGCATGAAGTAAATATTTGGAAGGTTAATGTATGAAAATGATGGCTGAATCTCATTTAATATGCTGTGTTTTCTTTAAAAAAAAAAAAATTAATTGTCATATTCTGCAAAAACACAGATGGTTACAGTGTTGTATGTAATATCCCTAGGTAATTGTGAGAGGCATTTTAGTCATTTCATTTTGGTTCAACACTATAACTATTGCTTTATTTGTTAGTTATTATTATTATTTTTTTTTTGTGTGTGTGCCTATATATAAAGATTGTATACACTCGAGCGAGCTCGAAGGGGTGATGTGGTCTTTATGCTCAATGTTATAGGAATTTAAAGTTGTGATCTCTTGATTTTAACATTTGGATAAGTATAGGTTGGTGTTGCATGAACTTTGCGTTATATTTAAGAAGCCAATTGCGCGTTAAAGAAAAATTGACGCACCCTTTTTCATAATATACGACACATAGAGCAAACTGGGGAGAAAGTAGTAAGTTTTAGGAACTATGAAAGGAAGGAGATTGTCGAAAATCTAAAGATACATGAAGAGCCATGGTTCATCGGAGGAGAGGTAGGCATTCTCTACCCTCTTTTTTATTTTTATATTATATTTTAGGAATTATCTGTACAAATCATGATTTGGATCGTCGTTTGTTGCTTGGGTGATTTTGATTCAATCTTATGCCATGAAATTTTGTTAAATTGATTTTGGATTGGGATGATTGTTTTCTGGGATTAAGTCATATGCATAGGAACCTTAGAAATTGTAATTGTGTCTGTTTCAAACTAATAGTTGACAAGAGGGCGATGTAGCAGATGCTAGAACACCTGTTCATGGGAGGTGTTTGACTATGCCTTCTTTGGGTCACCGCCCGACATCGTGAAGGGCCAGGCCTACGCACTAGTGCCAGATGTGCAGCGCGCATGCCAAACATGTGTATAGCTAGGAGGTGTGTAGCATGCATGCAAGGCAGGGTGCAGCTACCAAGCATGCAACATTCATGTCGAGCATGCGTTCAGCTTCCTGGTGTGCAACGTGCACAACAACATAATTTGTGGCTGACCCGTGCGATCTATGAAGCACCCAGGCTACCTATGGCACACTTGTGTGCTCAAGGTACTCGACAGTGTGAGTCAGGTAGGCGCTCATGCACCGTGAATCTCTGGCACACTCATGCCTGAATGTGTCATGT
This sequence comes from Mangifera indica, assembly GCF_011075055.1. Lineage (NCBI taxonomy): Eukaryota > Viridiplantae > Streptophyta > Magnoliopsida > Sapindales > Anacardiaceae > Mangifera > Mangifera indica. The sequence goes on along the minus strand of NC_058137.1, from coordinate 19,189,195 downwards.
CCGTGTCAAAACCCTAGAAAGTAACATTCACCTTATTTACAAGTATAAGGACAAGTTAGGTGACCGTAAGGATTCATAAAGGATTAGATTCAAAAACATAGTCATAATTGTGTACATAGATGGTTACAAGTTATGTTGTAAGCCAGTTGATAAGATCTCTCGGTTTGTAGTAGTGGATGTTGAGTTAACTTGATAGACAATGATGATGTAAGCAACATTTGAGACGAGCGTCCCTTTAGACCATTTCCACGGGGGAGGTAAGCGACACCTAAGATGGTGTTCATCCCAATTATAGATGTAAAAGGCATTTGAGATGAGTGTTCAATCCGACATACATGGATGTAAAAGGTTTTTGTGATGGATGCCCATTCCAACATGAAGGCATAGAAGACACCTAGGACTCGATCAAATTCATCTGGGACACGTACGATAGTGAAACTTTATCGAGGATATTTATAAAGAGCACCAAACTTATTGTGAATGTCTACTGAGAGTTACAACTCATGTGTTCTTGGTTTTGCAAGTAGATGAAACAGTGGGGCAAGTGGGGAAACAAGCAAAACAACACACTAAGCTATGTGCTCAACTATACTTATGCATTTGAGTTAGATTTCTTAGATTAAATGTACATTAAGATTTACAATAATGTTTTTGTATTATTTCCGTAAAAACATCTGTTGACATGTTTTTCATTAATAACAAATGCATGATGTTCTTTTATTAATTTATATTGACAATATATTTTCATATTAATTAAAACTAGATAACATGTCATTTCGGTATTTTGACCGTTTGACACAAATACCTAGAGTGAGATGTTACATTATATTTTGCTTCTAATTATAGTTTGGTCTACACATAGATGTGTTCTATGTTATACTTCTACTTGTGTCTTATGTCGCTTAGATATACGTGTGATGCTTATGCATCCTCTTTTTTGAATAATTCTGTAATTTTGTCATGATTTTGTGACCAAATTTCAAATTATTAATATTTGACTATGATAAATTAAAGGTATGAAGAGTATCGGGTCATGTTGCACGTAATTATTCGTGCAATTGAAATAATGTATATACTGCTAGATTAGGATACACTATTAGAACCTGAAAATGGAATTATAATGGTTTGATTTTGAATGAATGCATGATTATGTCATTTATGATGGACTGTTCATATAAGAAGATTATTTTTGCATATTAGTGCATAGAAATACTTACGATTATACGTCCATTCAATTTTATTGACCGTCTTGAAATGAATATTATGATTATTGAATCAAATTTTTATATAAATATGATCGAACTCAAGATTAGACATAAAATATTGTTTTCCACTCCACTGCTAATAAAGGAAAGGTCGTTTACCAAATCACTGACTGCAACATGCTTCTTTGAGGTAAAATCCAAGGAGGCTAAGCTAATAACATTTTTCTCATAAATTATACATTATGTTACACCATTCCAATCTGCAATATTTCTTGTCATCAAAACAACCAATACGCACCTACAACTTCAATACAAAACAAAACTGTGGATCATCATTTATGAACTCCACTCATGAAAGCTCCACCAAAACAGAACAAAGTAAATTTACCTCATCATCAATGAGGCACTGTGTTTTTGGCTCACAACCCAAAACTGTACCAAGAAACAACTTTCACCCACACTGCATAGGCAAACACAAGAGGTATTTTTAAGGAGGATAGGACATACTTTATTAAAGACTGAACTCTTCTGTTTGCACTTTTTGATCTTGATGTGTGTTTTTTTCCAAGTATTCTTCTTCAATAGTTTCCTTGAGGATGAACAACCTTTGGATAACTACTGGTTGAGCCATCTGCTTAGCTTCCCTAATGTCAGTTTCTTCCTTGTTCAGATGGTACGCATCAAGCATTATTGTAATCCATTTATGCAGCTCCTTGGGAGTGCTGCTCCAACAGGAATAAAAACAAAAATATAATGTTGTAATACTACAAAGACGTGAGTGTCAATTTTGAAAATCACCAAAAAATTGCAATTATAATTTGAAGAAGAAAGGGGCTTCCTTACGTGTATAATGCCTTAAGGTCTTTGGCTTCAGGTTCACTGCCAGGTGAAAAAGCTGTTGCCAATGCTGAGAATCGTTCTTCAGGGTCTGTGATGTTTAGTAAATACTTGAGTAATTTTATTTCCTTGGGCGCAATGCTCCTAAGACTGCTCTTTGTGGCTTTGTATAGGCAATACATAATGTCTTTAACCTGCACTTACATGACCAAGCAAAATGTGAATAACAAAAAAAATATCCCTTACAAATTTGTGAAGCCAAAACAATGAGTAGGTTCAAACAGAAAGCCAATGCTCAACATCATGAAAAAAGGTTTCAAGGGGATTTGGTATCTATATCATAAACAAACAAAATCAAGCAAAACTAGATGCTAGTACCTAAAAAAAGTTTCCAAATGCTTGAATCAACATAAGTCTCATGAAGTCACTGCTGATTTATGCTCAAATTCACAGCAGCAGGGGCACGTCAACATAGCATTAATTAAAGATGGATATCAATACCTCGTTCTTCATAGTTGTGGATTCTTTTGCAGAAGCCCAAGCACTATTAATCAGTAAAATCAATGAAGAGTCAAGTTCCTTTGCCTTGGCAAGGCTTTTGATCTTATCACAAGCCACATCTATAGATGGAGAGTTGAGGATATCATCAAATTTTGCCTGGGCAGCATCTAGTGTATCCACACTTTCCAGTGTGTTATCGTAAGCACTGACGGCAGACAAACATCTGGTTGCCAGTCTGGACACAGCTGCTCAATCCAATGAAAAGATAGAGATTAAACTTCTTTTTGTGACATTCCAAAAATAAAAACTGGGGTAAATGGAACCCCAGTTTTTTTCATTATACTAGTAAATTTCTACTGCTGTACTGTAAGTGCTACTTAAACCCTGGCTTCTCAAAACAGATTATGGATTAATGCAGTCCACACAAGGATGCTGGAAGAGTGGCATATCAGGTTTAAAGGTTGTTTCAGGCCATTCTTCCGGTTATGGTTGTTATTGTGAAGCCAAATCATAAAGTATGTCAAATTCATTCCTACAGCATTGCAGGTTTTAACACTATTAAATTTTAAGTCTTATTCCAGAGTATGACATATTTTAAGTTGACAATATGTATGCTTAACTACTAATACTAATACAATAATATACTAACTGAAAGATTTTAAAAAAAAAAAAAACCTTCAAATATAGATATCTTAGTAAACTTGATAGAATATCAACAATCTGTTGCATGAACTCTTTATTCATAAAAATTCACACAAGATGGACACCAGATGATACAACAATAAATACAAGATCTAAGAATATAGAAACTAAAAGAAAAGTCAAGAATTATATAAAAGCTAAAAAAACTTCACTAATTGCTATACTTCCACAAGCATAAGAGAAATCATATCAAAAGAGGCACTTTCACAGCATATTTATGTCAACAATTCATCATATTCCATTAAACTAACCCAATTATTGGATCATAAATTCTCAATCGATTACCATCACGATCTTCCAGACTGTCATTGGATTCTGAAAATAGAATCAGGTAGCGGAAAAAATCCCCTGTAAAGTCTTTGCGTCGCCTCGCAACTACTGCATTTATGTCAGTAGGGTTGTCTTTTATCTCCTTAAGAAGATCACTATGCCTTTCCATTTCATCATCAATCTGCAATGCTTGGTACCGATTACTCAAAACCGGAAGATACAAACCCAAAAGAGTTCACAACTTCAATCTTATATCCTTCACTTGCTAAAATGACAAAAAGTAGCAAGAGAAATGACATTAAGTTTGAAGAGGTTCACAATCATGCAAAAACAAAATTACACAGCAAAAGATTATCGCAATGCCTTTAATAAATTTATGTGCAGCAATTAAAAAAAAAAAAAAATCAGTTAATGAAATGACTGAATATTTAAGGAAATTTGTCGTACCTTCTTCACTTTGCTAGCCAGGGTGACCAATTTTTCCCTCATAGTAGGATTGGTTTCCTCGTCTGCCCGTGTTTGACACCGGTTATAAAAGCTCTCTCTATACTTGTTCCACTCTTCTCTAAACAACAAATACTTTCTCCATTCTTTAACTCTAGGCTTCTCATTCAAGAACACATCAATCATCTTATCACAAAATTGAGTTAAAGTGTAACCCTTAGCAACTTCCTTTTCTATCTGCTCCTCCCCCACTTCAGCATTAGCCACGCTAGATACATTAGTACCTAAAAGAACAATTTTTTTCATCAGAGATTCTCATAAACAAGAATCCAATAAGCCCCATATAAGCAAATGCTCTACTTTGTCCTTGGTTTTCGTGGGTATAAAAAACCCACTACGAAAGCGCCAAATTTTGGAAATTTCTAACATTGTATACAAGAAATCAATAACAGCAATCACATGCTTCGGATACAAACGTAGAAAGCTAAATATTCCATGAACCAAACATTGAAAAGAAATCAACACGAGAAAAATGAAGCAAAACTCACTGAAATTTTGGTTAGAGCGATGAGTCTTTGGTTTGGAGCAGTAAGTTGGCTGCCTAGTTTTGAGGTTGGAAGAGGAAGAGGAAGTGAAAGGAAGTATGGGCGTTGTTAAAGATGAATATTCACAAAAAGGAAAGAGAAGAGGGCGGTGGTTGCTGTCGGTGTTAAAGAGAGATGGTTTAGTGGTGGAAATTGATAACTTAGAACTTAAAAGATTGGCCATGGCGTTACTCGGCTGTTGAGCAGAGAAGATATCCAAATGATAAAGCAAAGAGTAACCTACTGTGCTCAAATTTCACCAGACCAGAGGATAAAATTATTAGTTGACGAAACCGACGTTTGTTTTTTGTTCAGGCTTTCTAGGATTTTGTTTTAAAAATATATATATTTTGAAAATTAATTTATGTAATATAATCTAAATACAGTTTACTCCAATCTACTTGATTATCTTTTAATTAATGTGATGTGGATACATTATTAATAATAGAAATGTTTTAATTGTAATAATATTGGTTAAATCTGATTTAGGGCTAAATTGGATTGGTTTATTTCCTTCAATTCTCATGAGTAACTATACCTAATTTTGAGAAATGACTAGAAAAAACACTAATTCTAATAACAAGAACCCTACTACTGATTTCCTACTCTTTTTCCACTTTGAATCTTCCTCACTTTGCCTACCTTCTTTTATTCTTGCACCATTCTAATCCTACCGTAAATCACAATCTATGTAAATTCATAATTCCTCATTATAAAAGTATTTAAAATATTTTTTAATACCTAATATTCCACAATTCATATGTCATACTCTTGTCAAAGAGGAAATGAGGAAATTGCTCTTGAATGTCTGTGAGTACATCCCAACAAGTCTCAAAATAGGGCAAGCTATGCCATTTGATAAGAAATTCATACTTACCATTATCAGCAAAATAGACAATTGAAACATCGTCAAGTTGCAATTCTGATTCCATATTAATTTTTAAGGAAGGTAAAAATAGTTGAATTTAGATAGATTTACCCATAACTAATATAACTTGTGAAACATGAAAAAATGAGTCGAATTCGTGTAGTAAGTGAAAACTCTAGTCAATAGGCAATCTCCCTCATTTGGTCAACCACTTGATATGGTCCAAATATAGGCTAAACTTTTAATTAGAACGTTTAGCCCATTAAAGAAATCGGTGATATTGAATCTTCAGATATCCCCAAGTCCCTATTGAAAATTAAACTTTCCTGTTGTGATGATCTTGCCCTACACAAATAACCTTCAATTCATCCAAAATCATATTGTGTACTTTAATTTGCACATTGACTTCTTCCACAAACTCTAAATGGTGTTATTCCAGATAAACTATGAAATGTGGTATTCAACTAATATTCTACCTAATTGAGCCTTTTAAGTAATTGTCTAGAACGAGCCCTTAAAAGGAAATGTCAGTAAGCTTCTAAACTTTGATTGACCACTTTTATATGGTCATTTGTTTGGTGATGGTATACAAACCAAACTTGAGAGTAATACCATACAATTTAAACAATTCCACCCAAAATTGGCTCACAGATAAGTGATCATTGTTAGATACAATAGTACGAGAAAACCCATGTAAGCAAACAACTTCTTTCATAAAAAATTTGACAACCTTTCTTGTAGTAAATATGTGGCATAAAGGAAGTGGAAAATTTTAGTAAGTTTATCCATCACAACTAGGACAATATTTACTTTTTTAAAGTTGCACAACCTAGAAATAAAGTCTAGTGAAATATTCTCCCAAACTTGGGGAGGAATCGACAATAATTGAAATACTTGGGCTAAGCTCAATGATTGATACTTGTTTCGTTATCATGTTTTACAACTAGCAATAAAATCCTTTATGTCTTCTTAAGACTTTCCAATTAGAGCACTTACAAAATTCTTTGATAAGTCCAAAAAACTCTTTAATGACCTCTATTGATGTGATTTTTCTTCACTAATCAGTCTACGCATTTAAGGATCTTGCACAAGTTAGACTATGATAATAATTATTAGAACATGATAAGACTCTTGTGTATACTATGATACAACGTGAATGTAAGAGAATACAATAAAACATAATAAGACAATATTTTTAACGTGATTTAACTTAATGGTTGAAATGCCTATGCCTATGATATGGGTATTAGTTGATGTGTATTTAATAAAGGATAAATGCAACAAATGATATGTGTACTAGTGTGTCTATAGATAATACGTAGTCTCATGAGATATGTCCTTAGTCCTACACCTCTTCTTCTTCTAAGTAGTCTTTTATATTTATAGGATGAATGAGGAGAACTTACATTCAAATTAGGACAATCAAGCAACTCCTAATTCGAATATGTATATAAGGATTAATTCACTTTCTAATTGAATTTATACACACATACACACACAAAATATCAGATATATCTAAATTGGGCAATTAAAGATAACTTCCTTTTGTTGTCATGGGTAAGAAATAGGAAAATCTTTATAATAGATTTTGAATAAAATTCTTGCCAAATAGAGGTCTTCCTGGTGTCTTAAGCTAGAATATCTTCACACATCTTTTGTCATTTATCAAATAGAAAATAGCTAGTCTGATGTCTAATATCTTGTCATAGTTCCTTCAAAGAAACACTTTCAAAGAAAAATTTTGTGAGGTAGAGAATATCATATGTATAATCATTGTCACTCAATTATTGGAGTATAAAAAGAACTTATAGAACTTTGGTTTTTATTCTTCTTGTATAAGTTATTACCACTTGGAGATTACCATATTTTTGTGATAAGGAAATGATAGTTGACATCATTATGACTTTGTATGTTTTGAGATGCACACCAATCATATCATTCCACTTCTTCACAAAATGTTATTGGTTGTGTCTTGTATACATTATGGGATGGTCGACACATGTTTGAAGGTTGGATTGAACAACTTGAATTGATTATTATTTGCTCCCTTATTTTGGCTATTAAAGGAGAGGAAAGTTGGCTGAAGTCCCACAATTAACAGAGTCTTCTTCTCTTGCAATCTCTTTGGGTATTCTGATAGTCTTTCTTTCTTATTGATTGGAGGAATATCATCACTCTCAATCATGAAGATTCTGAAGTGCTATATTTTCTTTGTACAAGTGAGACTAGAGATTCTCGTTTGGACATGGCAAATAAGGGAAGTTTAGAGTTTAAGCTTACTCAAAAGGGAGAGGGACTGGTGGATGAGTTTCATTGTGGCTTTCTATATAAGTTAACAAAGGACCTAGTTAATAAAACACGAATTATTTGCCTTTTCATTTGCGTTGTCATTTAATTTGAGTTTTAAACATGTTGATATGAATTTTTAAACCAAAACAAATTAAAAACGTATTTTATATGTTTCTTATATTAAACGTATATTTAATTACCTTTTTTATGTTTACCTTTTTTTTATTTTTTAAAGGAAATCTAAAACGACATTGTTTCATTTGTTAATCCTAAAGTACAAAAGTGTTCCTTGCATTTTCAATGAACTACCATAATGTTATAACTATAAAAAACAAAAAAAGACCAAATTTTTTTTTTTATTCCCCAACCCCCCTCCCTTAGATGATTCTCATTCCAATCGTCCAACGAAACACCTAAACCTTCTTCTTCAATCTGAAGATTGTTGTTGTCACAGGCTAGTATTAAGGAATTCCAACCAAATTAGGTTCTTATCTTCTAGTTCCAGGCTCCACTTGTGTTTTCGTCAAGTAAACTTTTCTTTTTTGACTTTACAACATTCTAGTTCACATAAACTATTGTCTATTTTTTATTTGTTCATAAACTTGTGTTCTCTAATCAAAATAATTAGTAATGTCATTATGGTGGTGACAAAGTTGGCTCTTGAAAGAGAAATAAACGTTTGAAAGAAAAACACAATTGAAGGAAAATGTTATAGTACAGTTGTATAGGTAGTTGAGATGGTTAGCATTCCACAATGTTTTCCAACCATATATACGTAGCACCCAAATTTTGGAGATTTGGAAGATATTGTATGTTGCTCACATGGTCTTTTGTTGCATAAGACAAAAAATGTTTTTTGTACAAGGATGAAAATATGTATAGATTTAAAGAAAAAATGAAAAAAAAAAGTATTCTAGAAAAGCATTTCCAAAAAGAAAGTTGTAAAAGGGCGCTAAACCATAACTTGAGGGGTGGTGAGGACCACTTGACTTGTTTTCTGAAATGGATTACACTTGCCAAGCACATAGAAGATTAATTGAAATTAAATAAATATAATCAAGAACTTGTTATACTTGCTTTATGAGGATCACTTTTGGGATTCGACTTATAATATTATTATATTAGTTTATATTATTAGTAAAAGCAGTTTGATAAATTAGGACTTGTATGAAATATATATATATATATATATATATATATATATATATATATATATATATATATATATGAGAAAAATCTTTGTTTGTTTGCTTTGTTTTGCAAATTCAATTTTTTTTAAATGCAGATATTGTGCAAAATAAAGAAAAAATTTGAAAGCATGTCGAAGAGCTTAAGGGAAAAAAATGGAATTGTAAAACTTGTGAAAAAGTTTTTAGTAGTGAGACTTTTATAATTAAAACATATTTATTAGGAATAACTAATTGTGATGTTGGTATTTGTGGTAAAATCAATCTCGAGACATAAACATATGCATTCATAGCTATGTTTGGAGGTAATAAAAGATAAAAAACTTCAACTTGTTTTACTTTTACTTTAAACTCTAATGTTCATTAGTAAGAATTAAATTCACCATCTTTTAAAGGAGGTCAAAGACATTAATGTCAAGTATCTTTACTAGAACAAATGGATAAGAAAATAGATAAGGATTTTGTTGATCAAATGCTTGCTAAACATTTTGTGGTAAACAATATTGCTCTTGATATTGTTCAAACTAGTGTTTTTAATGATTTTGTAAAGGCAGTGGCTAAATATGATACAACATACAAGCTTTTATCTTATTCAACACTTTGAACTAAGTTAATTCTAGAATCTGGAAGAAGTGTTGATGAGTATGTTGCTATGGTGAAACATTCTTTGGTTATGTATGGTTGTTATATAATGTCTTATATATGGACTCATTTAAGGCACCAATTTTTTTATTGATCTTGTTGTATGTTCACCTAGTGGTGTAATGTTTCTAAAACCATTAGATATTTTCAAAAAAGAAAAATAAGGATTTATCTAAAAGGATATTGTGTTTTTTAGTGATTGAATGAATTGGTCAGGAAAATGTTATACAATTCATAACTAATAAAGGTAGAAATTTCACATCTACTAGTTACATGCTTATTGGCATGTATCCTCGATGAGGTCTGCTACTCATGGAATCCAACTTTTAAAAACCATGATGAACTTTATTAGGTGGAAGTTACCACTGATGAAACAAGATTGATAGTTATGTTCATGACATGGTACACAATTCTTCATTTAGTGATAATAGAGAACACCAAAGATATATGTAACACCCTTCTCTAGATATATACCCTTGATGGGAATATATTAAAGAGACATGCACAACTAAACTATTTAAAAACTTTAATGTATAATCATATTTATAAAAGCATGCAAAAAGGTAATGTAGTAAAAATAATTGTTTTATTAATCAAATTCATAAAATAAAAATATCTGAAATCTCTGTCATAAAATGACTGTATAAATTATTAATAAACCAATGTGTCTAAAAGTAAAAATGATAATAATAAAAAAGCTAAAAGTATGTCTGGTTAAACTAGAATGACTTAAACACCCTTCTTCTCATGCGTTAGATCGTTGGATCCTTACCTATCCTGTTATTCACATCTACCTGTAAAACATATAAAAAAACACATAAGTTAAACTCAATAAGTAGAGACCTTTTGACATCCCTGGATGCTAAATTATTCGATAATAAAACTCGCATTTGATTTGTAAGCTAATTATTGTCACACTACGACACCTCGGTACTCTAACATGGATCATCTATGAAAACTGCAGAGACCCAAACTAGTATCAACAAATCTAATGTCTTAGTGAAAGTTGCTAAGGTGTCTTGCACATATACTAATGACCTATTGAGCTATCTAATTGGAATACCCTAATCATATAGGAAAATCTCTAATAGTAATTATTTCTTTTACTAGATAAGTTGATTGAAACTTCTGAATAACTATTCAAAGATGACCCATATCTCGAGTACATATGTGGTGCATCTTACTGATCACATAAGAAATATTTGAAAGTCGTATCCTTACCATAAGCACTTGAACTGAACTTGGTGGCTAAGCATCTTGATGCTAAGTGCAAGATGCATCTTATAGGTATCTAACCCTATTGCTCTCATAAATATTGTCACTTATACACATAGTTAGTGACTATCTAGTTGTGTGACACGAACCTTAAGGTTACTGACTTTTTGACTCAGATTTGACTCAATCTGAGTTTGTGTCGTCGTTCACATAGTCAAACACCTTATCTATGTCTTTTTAGAATTCTTTATTCTCTATTGGCTCATTATTCTTTTTATACAACTCCTACCCTTCTTTTGCATATATCCTAGGGGGTATAATCATCTTTTAACTTTGTTTAGAGGTACACGATTGTGTGCTTCTCAACCTATGTCATGAACCTCTTTAACCACATACATGGGTGTGTGACACTTAGCACATGGTTATGTGTAGAGTAGATACACACAAGGAGTTAACCTGAACATACTCTCTTGTACTTGGATCCATGTGTACAATCACGTATCCTTTGGTGCACATCATCCATTTTTGAAAAGCCATACGACCGTGTATTTCTCCCATTAGAACAAGCGTAAGAGCTTTAAACTTTTAAATTTTTTGAAACAACACACGAGTTTGGATAAGACTATACACGATTGTGTGTCACAATCCAGAAATCACATCCTAGGGTTTCCATCCTTTCCGATTACAATCTCAGTGATACAAACACAAACAATACACAAAAATAGTCTTTAAGCATCCTAGACATATTATTTTCACTATCTTTTTAATCATAACACACATACATGAAATCTCATGGCATCAAATTTAAAAACAAAGATCTTTCAAGCCAAAACATATATTCTTCACATAATTTAGAAACTAAGCATGCTTATAACTTGTTCTATTCACAATCACATCTAAATCATCCTAAATTGTGTATTTAACAGAAAATGACATCGTAGAAATCATGATCAAGTAAGGGAAGCCATTCCACTTACTTGGTTTCTGACGACAATGTCTCCCTTGTATGACAATTGCAATTTTGGTGATCAATAGTGGCTTTTTAGGCAACCACAAACTCCTCTCTCACACTTTCTCACTTTTAAGCAGTTGGAAAGCAAAACGAATATGAGAAAATTATGATTGATCATGTTTTATTTTTATCTCTAAGATGCGATACATTGGCATGTATGGATCATACACGGTTGTATGTCTAGTTGCATAACTAAAACAACTTCTTATTTTGTTGCGATCATAATCTGATCCATTTATCGACTTCTGCTAACCATACATAGTTATATATATCTCTATATACGGGTGTGCATTATTGAAATTTAAAGAAATCATTAAATTTAAAACTAAGAAAGGAGCTTACTTGTGGGTGCCACAATAGATAATTGAGACAACCTTATACCACAAGATTCATTTCAAACTTTTTAATGCTTCAATTTGTGTTGGATTTGAATAATGAACTTTGCTTATTTATTGCTTCTTTTGAATGAAGAAGTTTTGATTATTATGAGACCAAATTAGGTGAAAGGGTTTCTAACATTGTTCACAGTGATTTTTGGGTTAAAGAAAAGGATGATATAAATATTCTTGAGCCATTGATTCTAGTTCTTGGTTTTGTTGATAGTGATAGATCTTTTTCTACTACATATATGAAGCAATGATGAGAGCAAAAGTTTCAATTAATGAACGATATAATAGTGCAGTAAACAAGTATGGACATATTTTGAAATTACTTGAAAATCATCTTGTTAACAACATTATTCATTCAAAACATTTTGTAACTACCTTTCTTAATCTAACTTACTTATTTGCTAAAAATTTTAAAAAGGATAGGGAGATGAAAGATGACATCAATTGTACGAATGAAAACATGGTTTTAATAGAGAAACAATTACCATTTATAAGAGAGGTTTAATTGTATCATAGTAAACCACATATATTATTTACTTCAACAACAAAAACAATGTTAGCAACAAGTCGTCCTCGTAAGATTAATAAATTTGAATTTCTTTTTTGTACATTGTTTCTCTCTTTGTATTTAAAAATGTTTCTATCATTTGTAGGAGTATAACAAGATTACAATGGGGATGATCTTCTCATGTTGAAAAAGTAAGAGAAATTGGAGTGTCTTTGAAGCTACTCAAACAAAAAAAGGAATAGATTGTTACATGAAGTGCAAGATATACAACTATTGGAAAGGCTTGGTTAAAATTAAAGATTGTTTGCTTAACTTAGGTATGCACTAGTTGTGGATGGTTGTTGACAAGTTGTTATTGTTCTCCAACTTTTAGCATGAGGACAAGGTGAGACTTATTAGGAGAAGTAATGATACAAACCTTATAACTAATGTTTATGCTCACAAAACCTAGGGAGAGAAATACAAGTGTGATCAACTAACGGAGAGAGTGGTCCAGAGTCTTCAATTTTAGTAGTTCAAAAGGGTGACAAGTGGCAGAATATGAGTGGAGAGAATAAGAATCAATTGTGGGATTTTGTATAAAAAATGAACTGTAGAAGGAAGTGACTGTGAAGAGAATTGTCTAGAGATAATATTTTATTGGGAGTTTTTGTATGAAGTATACTGACCTCTCAACATAGTTGGATTTAAGTGATTGATATTGAAACATTTTTCTAGTTTTTTATTAATAATACTATAATGAATTATGAGTGTATGAATATTACATTTGTTGAATGAAAGAATTTCCTCTCATTCTTTTATTTTGTCTCCTATCTTTTATTGTTACATTGCTTCCATTTTGGTTTTTGGTATTGTGTAATTGAATTTACTTTCTAGAGTAGTGATTTTGTTATGAACTTGTTGATTGTGTTCTTGTTTGTCAAGAATATATTAAGTCTATAAATGTAAAAGATCGAAACCCATATTGCACAAAACTAATTGACTTGTATTAAGGTCCAATCCACCACACTTATATACCACTCACTTTACTCACTTTTATTAGATGTAAGACTCTTTTTCTTTTAGTCTGCAATACCCTCCTTCAAGTGCAATCACCATAGATTGTTAGACCTATCATTTAGCTTAGTTTGTTTGTTGTTTGGCTTACTCTATTTTTGGATGAGTGTATTGTCACTTATATCTAGAAACACTTTAAGTTGTCGTCTGACTTGTGCTCTGATACCATGAGAGTAATGGTGATTCAAGAAGAAGCAAGATAAAATCAAGATTGGGCCAACAAAAAAGAAAACCAAGAAAGGATCGAAAAAGAGAGAGAATATAGTGTTAAAGTATTTTTTGTATCTTCATTAGATTTTGTTAACTAAACTAGAGTTAGTTACATGTGTTTTATTCTAGTCCTAGCTTACATGTACATAAATAGAAATATGCGTTTTGTAAATCAAATGTACATGATTTTACTTTTCTACCCATTGCTCTTTTACTGTTGTACCAACATTGTTTGGTAGAGGAGAAAGGGATTGGAGTGAAGAAACAAGATTGAGAAGAGAGATTGAAGATCAACTGAAGTTGCAGAGGTGTCATAAGAATTGTAATAGCTAATGTCTGTCGAAAAAACAATATCACACTGTAAGGTTGGTGGTGAGGGCAAAATTGTATTTAAATTAATGGTGTGGTCAAATAAATTTAGTTATTCAAATGTTGATCTTACTATAACCCCCTTAAAATATGACCATTTCAATTAATAACCTTATAAAAAAGAGAATGTTGTTAGAAATATAGCAAACTAAATCTGTTTGCTATTGGTTTCATGTATATAGAAACAAAACTACTTGATTTTGCTTTGGGAAATTCGTCTTGTGGATTCAGAGTCATATGCTTAACGACATTTTATTTTTTGGAATATTAATTGTAGTGAAGATAAAAGAAGAAAAATTAAAAGACTATTTAGTACTGTAATCGTACAAGAGAACAAAAGAAAAACCCAAAATCACCTACTGGTATATTCCTGTCGCTATAGGTTTGAGGAAACATTATCAAGAGCCCAGAGGTAGTAGAACACCACAACCTCCCCTCACATTTTATAAAATCATCATTTGCCTACCTTGATTGTGTTAATTTCCAAATTAAATTTCATGGTTAAGAGAAATAAGTGATAATTTTGTCAAATCAAAGAAAGATTATGGATGATTGTTCAAGCTTACAGGTTTTATTTCTCAAAGAGATTAGAGATAATTGCTCTTTCCAACGTCTATGAAGAACAGACTTTTGGCATTATAATTCCGAAATTCTACTACTAATTGGACTTAGAAGTGATAAGTATCCAAAATTATTGGTGAATATGCAAAAATAAAGCCAAAATTTTGGCATCTGCTTGCATGAAGTATATAATACTACTGCTAACAGTCCAAATACATGGATTAATGGCATGAAAAATCGGTCCTAGATACTGGATTGCACACACTAAAGCCAAAATTAGAGGATGAAGAATACAAGAAATTACTTATTGTTTTCGATCCCAACATACTTCAAACGGATTCCACAATGAAGAAAACTCCACCCAAACTTTGGTACAACCACCTCCATCTCCTTTTAACTCACCCTTCAACTCATCAAGACTCCAGTTTAAGAGACCAAGAAGAGCAAATCAACTATTAACTCTCTCTTCTGTCTCTTCTTTTGTTAGCCACAAACATGACTCAGCGGAGTTATGGAGATCCTCGTGATGCGGTGATCAATATAGGGAAGCCGATGAACATGACTGGTGGGCTTGAGTTTTTGAATCTCACATACACTGTGACAAAGAAGAAGAAGCTTGAGGGGAAATGGTTGAGTCAAGAAGTGGACTTACTCAACAAAATCACTGGCTACGCTCCAAGAGGGTCCATCACTGCTGTGATGGGGCCTAGTGGTGCTGGAAAATCTACGTTTTTGGATGGTGTCGCGGGCCGTATTGCGAGTGGGAGTCTCAAGGGTCGAGTGTCTCTGGATGGGATGGAGGTTAGCCCCAGCTTGATAAAGAGAACTTCTGCATATATAATGCAGGAAGACAGACTCTTCCCAATGCTCACCGTGTATGAGACCTTAATGTTTGCAGCAGATTTTCGCCTTGGCTCGATTTCTTGGTCGGATAAGCAGTGGCGAGTAGAGAAGCTCATCGATCAGCTTGGTTTAACAGTAAGTAGTTTGACCTGTAAGATTCACTTGACATCTACGAACATAAAATCATGTAACCCAAATTTCAAGATCGAAATATTTGACATACCATATAATTTAAATATCTGAATCCGTAAAGTTATCAATGTTACTTGAAATTACTAATGAAAAATCTGAAAATTTAGTAATGGAGATCAACAAATTATCGAAAAGTAATTGATCTTTCGTTTTTTAAACTTATTTAAATAATAATTTTCAATAAAAAAAACTATAATGTATTGGTTTCAGAAAAAGCTTAAACAATATATATTAAATTAGTAAACCTTTATTAAGATCTAATATATCTTATAATTTATATTAATGATATTTATCCAAATTATAATATTTTAAATATATTAGATCATTTAAGATCATTGCTGAACTATTATTAGAATATTTAATTACTCAATTATATTAAATTATAATTATAATTAATGTATGTTAGTCCACTTATTTGTATAATTCTGAGTCGTTTTATGTTCATGTTTGAGTGTAGTCAACAAGGAACACCTACATAGGGGATGAAGGGACAAGAGGAGTGTCAGGTGGTGAGCGGCGGAGAGTTTCAATCGGCGTGGACATAATCCATGGACCATCCTTACTCTTCCTGGACGAGCCAACTTCAGGGCTGGACTCCACCAGTGCTCACAGCGTAATTGAGAAGGTGCACAACATTGCTCGTTCGGGCAGCACTGTAATTCTCACAATCCACCAACCTTCATCTAGAATTCAATTGCTCCTTGACCATCTCATCATTCTAGCTCGCGGCCAACTCATGTACCAAGGAACTCCAAAGGATGTCACTCTCCATCTTAATCGAATGGGGCGAAAAGTCCCCAAAGGAGAGAACTCCATAGAGTACTTAATTGATGTCATACAAGAATATGATCAATCTGAACTGGGTGTTGAGGTGATGGCTGAATTCGCACGAACTGGTATGAAACCACCACCATTGTCTGATGAGGAAGTTTCTGTTTCAACAGTTCCACCATCTCCAATCCCAAATCGTCGTTCTCGCCTCGGCGTGGAAAGGCCTGAAGTTCAAGGAAAGAACAAAGGAAGACGTCTTCCCCTGCAAGCACATAATTCAGCTGATCTTGATTTTGATCATAGTCTTAGAAGCCCTTATAATAGCTCAACAAGGTCGCCTTGGAATACAAGCCAGAGTGGAATAGTTCAAACACTGCGATTCACGCCATCTCGCCAACTAAATGATAAAAAAATGCAGAACCCCATGAGGTAAATGTAAATTAATTTATGAAATTTCTTCTCTTTAAGACTTAAGTGATGGATCCTGTTATATGAGTTGGTATTTTTGGCAGTTCATCTCCAGGCTACTACACATACTCAAGTGATATCCTAGCTGGGACGCCAACGCCTCACAGCAGTGATTACACTGTGAATGAAAACGATTACTTGACCCCTGACATCGCCCCAAAGAATGCAACTCATCATCTGGGGCCAAAATTTGCAAATTCTTTCTTCTCAGAGATTTGGATGCTCATGCGTCGCAACTTCAAGAACATTAGGCGCACCCCTGAGCTTTTCCTCTCAAGGCTCATGGTCCTCACAGTGATGGGCTTCATGATGGCCACCATGTTCATGAGACCAAAAGTTAGTATGCAAGGCATCACAAATCGTCTCAGCTTCTTCATCTTCACAGTCTGTCTATTCTTCTTCTCCTCCAACGATGCAGTCCCGGCTTTCATCCAAGAGCGCTTCATTTTTATCCGCGAAACGTCCCACAATGCCTATAGAGCCTCATCTTACACCATTGCTGGCCTCATCACCTATCTTCCTTTTCTCTTGTTGCAATCCGCCGTGTACGCGGGTATTGTTTGGAAAGCTCTGGAACTTCGTGGGTCATTCATATATTTCCTGCTAGTGCTCTATGTGTCGCTTCTTTCAACCAACTCTTTCGTCGTCTTCGTCAGCTCAGTGGTGCCCAACTACATTCTAGGTTATGCAGCAGTTATTGCATTCACCGCTTTGTTTTTCTTGTTCTGTGGATACTTCTTGAATAGCCATGATATTCCGCCATACTGGAGCTGGATGAACAAGATTTCAACAATGACATATCCGTATGAAGGATTGTTGATGAACCAGTATCAGACTAACGAAACTTTTAGCAGAGACGGTGGAAATATTATAATAGGATTTGACATCTTGGATTCACTTCACATTAAGAAGGAAAAACGGGACATGTGGGAGAAAGTTTACGTAATGTTGGGATGGGCAGTTTTCTACAGGATTTTGTTTTACATAATCCTTCGATTCTTCTCAAAGAACCAGAGGACATAGAAGATGGGGGCTTTTTGGTTTGGTTGAGAGAATGAAGACGCAGAAGGAGAGAAATTAATTGGTTGATTAATCTAATGGATTAATGGTAAGGAATATGCTATCACTATTGTAAGCTAAACCAATAATAAATCATCACCCTCTCAACTTGTTCCAATTGCATGCATTTCCAAAGAAGAAAAATACCTAAGGCTGAATAATTATTTCTTTTTTCATTCAAAACACAGCCACAGCCACAGCCATTGATGTTTTAGGGGTGGTTTATGGCAAATTTCAGTGTAAATTTCTAACAAAATATGCTTTGTTTTGTATGTGAACCAAATGTCAGGTATCCAAAGGATTTTGACTAGTACATGAACAGGAATTATATATAATTGCCAACAAGACAAGTGTACAGGGTATTTAAACAATTTTATTTATTTAATTTAAAAAATTATAATTTTGGAAATTTTAAAAAGGAGGTCTGTCCAATTGTTTTTCCCTTATTTTTTTATTTTCCTTGGCTCAACTGACCCACTATCATTATTCTTTCCTTTTTACCCAACACTATCACTATTTTTTTTTTTCCTATTTTCCTTCCCTCCCTTCTTTTTCCTTCACATCATGACTAACAATTGATTATTACTTTTCTCTCCATTAAAATTAAAAGCAAAATATAAAATTAGAGAAAATAAACTGACCACACGAACAAACTCACCACCATTTAAATTTGTTATTTATTTATTTTTTCTATTTTCTTTGACTTTGCTTACTTTCTAAATTTGCTATTTGGGTTTGGAAATTCATTCTTTTGTTCTTTTAAGTCTAGGAATTAGATGAGGTTTTATGGAAATAGTGGCTGCATGTTTTTTCCGAGCACTCGAACAAAAAGCAAAAGGAGTAACTCAATTGATTCTTGATTCCATTCTTCTATTGGCACCGACCTCAATTCAATAGATAGCTATAGAATAGAAAGAGGATCAGAGCCCAGTTGACAAAGGAAAGTCTTATAGGAAGGAGAGCAAGAGCAGTTTCAAGGTCTTCGACAACGAGTTCCATTGTTGACCCAGATGGAGATCAAAGAGTTTCATCTCAATCTATGCAATTTCCCTATGTGGATTTAAAGACGAAGGATGGTGGGTTTGAAGTAAAAGAAAGCTAGTGAACTAATTATTGAATCAAACTCCAAAAGTCACAAAAGATGACCCTTGGAACAAACTCAAGGCCTAGGAAAGGGAAACACTCGAACAATCTTAAAAGGTGTAGGCAAGCTCGAACAAGATGACCAACTCATTTAGAAACAAGCATTGGAGCTAGAAGAGTTGTAGGGAATCCAAGTGCCCTACTAGAATCAAGCATTAAATGACGTCAAGGACTCCAAGTTGTTGTCCGAAGAGAAACACAATAAGGAGATAACTCTCCCGTCGTTTGTGAAATTCACGATATTAAAAACCTTGGCCTATGTACGCTGCTCTAACTGACATAGTTGTCATTAAAACCAACATCATTTGTGAAAAAGAAGACTAAGAGGTGAATCTGTGCAATAAATTATAAGAATAACTATTATATAAAGATTGAGTCGGAAATATTATCATAATAAAACCTATGATTATTACGTATAAAATTAGATGAACAAAATGAGTTGTCTCAAGTCAATTTAAACTTCTGAAACCCTGGGATGACTCAGTAAACAATGAAGAGAATGAGTATAAACAGGGATTAAGCTTTGGAAGAATCGCAACATTCCAGGATCAGGAATAACAATAATGACTACAGCTAGCTATTAGTATTATTAATAAAATTGAGACAAAAGGAAATATAGGTTAATTTGACTAACAAAAACGATGTCATTTTCATTACATTACAAATGGTTACAATGTAACAATTCTCTGTCCTGAGGTTGACATTTAGTAGTAATTGTCATTTTCCCGAGAAAATGAAGGAAATTTACAAGTGTTGCAAAGCCATAAATTTCTGGAGATATTGTCCCTACTCCCCTAGAAAGAAAGCTACAAAACCAAATATTTCTGGTTTATAATTAGTATTCGACTACTAAAGGATATTCCCTTTTCGTGTTTAATGATCTTTCACATAGAAAGTGGACTGCCAGTAAAAATTATTTGGCCATTTCCAGAATTTAAGTTCCTTAGTTTTTCAGAGCACTTCTGCCAATGATAATTAACCAACAAGCTTGAACAGGAAGATGCATTAAGAGTTTAAACTAGAGAAGGCAAAAGGGCAATTGGGTTGATGATGTTGAGAAGATAGTAACAGACAAGGAGAGGGACGAAGGAGGACAAAGATGAAGGATCCCTCCGCCTTATTATTTTAAACTAATAAGTTTTTAAAATATATAGATTGCCCTCCACCACCTAAACAATACATTAATACTAATTAATCTTAATATTATACATACAAATTATTATCAACTTTTGTATTATTCTAATTCATATGTCTCTGTCATCTTCCTCTCTATGCTCCTGTAATTTCCCATCTTTGAAGTCAAACACAACTTGTCACCAACCCTTTTTTTCTTCATAGCTTTATAGTGTCGTTTTTTATGCTCTTTCGCTGACAAAGATTCCTCTAGGATCAAGTCCTGAAAAGGTTTTGCAGGATTTTATGTTTTGGTTGTGATCAAGTTTATGCTTGGTGGAAGTTTACTGAGAGGCAAGTTGATTCGATTATGAATTTGTTAACTCAGTGGGGCCTGTGCCATTTAAGAAGAGATGATGATGGAGGGATTGGAAAGTAGATTTTCAAGACTTGTTGAATGTTTCACAATTTGCCTTATTATTCTGATAGGATCTACTTGTGCACAAAAAGGTCAGTACATAAACTTATATGTGCACTTTGCTGCTTTTACTATTCTCTTTTTTCATTAATTTTTGGTTCAGTTTGGTTGTATGTAGCTTGATCCCCAAGATTGATCTTGTTCTGTGTGAATTCTAAGCCTGAAAACCCAGGTCAATATTTTAGGTTGAGGCTGACAACTTTAATTAATTTGTATTCATTCTTAATCTGATACTAATAAAGGCGGATCTTATTTTTAGGGATGTAAATATAAGATTAAGATAACTTCATCTGCATGTTTTGGGCATATCAAATTGTCACAATGTTTCAAACTGATACCTACCGTTGAATAAACTGTCAAATCTTTTATATGTAATAATTTTGCAGGCATTTTGAGTATAGCATGCTGTGCTGATTCAAGTTCTAGCAACAGAAATATAAGTTGGGTACCCGATGATAATTGGTTTCCTGATCACACAAGTTGTAGAAGAATTACTACACCTGTGGTACACTATGCAACTTATGATAAAGTTCGTGCTTTCAACATCAGTACAGGGAAGAGATGTTACAATTTTACAACAAATAAAGATCAAGTGTATCTGATAAGGGGCACATTTCTTTATGGGGATAGAGAAGGGACACCTCTGGGATCATCTATCAATGTTTGGTTTGGTGTCACACCCTTAAGTGTGGTGAACTCTTCTGAGGACTCGGTGGTGGAGGGAATTTTTAGAGCTGTTGATGACCAAACTAACTTCTGCTTAGTGAAAAATAAGGGGAATCTTTACATTTCACTGCTTGAATTGAGGCCTTTGAATGAGACAGAGTACTTAAATGGGCAATCTTCTAGTATTCTGAAAGTTGTTGGTAGATTTGATCTGGGCAGAAGTGATAAGGAGAACAGGTATATTTTCTCTACTTTCTTTTAAGACATTAAGGAACAAAAATATTGAAAATGATCAAATTTTTCTTCATTATAAAGTGACTAAAATCTTAGAGACATTGCTATAGTTTAAATCAGATTACTGCTGCAGCACAGTTATAATTTTATAATAGCTTGCTTCTATTGCAATTGCATATATAGTTAGAGAAAAACAAGAGCACTAAAACTAAGAGAGAAGGAAACGATTTTATCTTCATTAATGAAGTTTCTCTAAGAGCATAAAAGGAAGATCAGTTCTTAAGGAATACTAATTTCACCGCCAAATCTCCAAGTGCAAAGATCAAAATTTGAATCAACTACTTTTATTACATAACCGTCATTCCTTATTCAAGATCGAAAATTTGTATTAGCCAACAAATTTTCTATCTTAATACAAGATAACTGTTCAATTATACCTACAGTTACAGTAAAATATACTCTAGAATGTCTAAGCTTATTACAACTAAATTGCTTCATTCGAAATTTATTAGAAATCCTTTTTCTTATTACTTTGACAATTTTAAAAATTGACATGCCTTTTCAGGTACCCTGATGACCCTTATGACAGAATTTGGATTCCAAAGTTAAATTCTGATCCAACGACCTCTAGCATATCCTCCAACACCATTATTTTCGGCAATGCTAGTACAGTTACAGTGCCTTTCCAAGTTCTACAAACAGCTTTAAACACCAGCTCCGATCATTTGACATTCCTCCAAACTGACCTTGACTTGGGGGAGTACAACTACACCATCAACCTCTACTTTCTTGAGCTCAATGACTCTGTTAAGAATTCAGGCCAAAGGATGTTTGATATTTACATCAACAAGCAGAAGAAACAAGGCAAGTTTGACATTTTGGCCGGTGGTTCCAACTATGCAAAAGTTGTTTTAAATGTCACTGCAAATGGGTATCTTAACTTGACCTTAGTTAAAGTCCCGAATGGGTCTGAGTTTGGACCCATTTGTAATGCCTATGAGATCTTACAGATGCGTGCATTGGTTCAAGGGACTAACGAAGAGGATGGTAATGGTTTAATGCTTTTGTTGTTGTGTGCAATCTTGAATATGTCTTTCATTCTGTTGTTTTGACTTGCTTTGTCTTCAGTGAATGTGATAGTGAAAGTGAGAGATGAATTAAAGATGGACAACGAAAAAATGGAAATGTGGGAGATTTGGTCAGGTGACCCTTGTCTTCCTATTCCATGGGAAGGCCTTACTTGCAACTCCATTAATGGCTCCTCTGTCATCACCGAGTTGTAAGTTCATATGCAGTTCTTTTTTTGTTTCTTTATTCGAGATTAATATCTGAATTAGGTATTAATTTGTTTGCAGAAATCTTCCTTCAAGAAAACTTCAAGGAGTCTTTCCTCCCAGTATCACTGAGCTGGTTCATCTAGAAAAATTGTATGGTTCCACCAGTGCTGGCTTCTCTGTTGTTGTTAATGTTGCTATTATTTCCATTTCTTTCTCCCTCAGGACAAACGCTAACTCAATTCATTATCTATTACCTGTTTTTATTTTGTAGGAATCTGAGCTACAATGAATTTACAAATGGGATCCCACGATTTCCAGCATCCTCTGTCCTGAGATCAGTGTAATTCTCAAACTCATTTTTAACCTGTTAGCCATCAAATGCCAGCTTATAAACTTCACCAAATGCTGTAATCAAATTATCCTGATTGAGTGCAGTTTAGAGACAACTTGATTTGCATTGCCTTATAAGATTAATATTTTAGGATCTTTTTAATCATCCATCACTTAAACTGCAACCTGCAAGTTAGGAAGCATGGATTTATATATAATTTGTTGATCTAAATTTTTATTTATATTTTTTATTGATTGATTTAAATCTAATTATCAGGGACCTGAGTCACAATGATTTTAATGGGAGTCTTCCAGAATCTCTCATCCTGCTTCCACATTTGAAAACATTGTAAGTAGTCATATACATATTGTTTTCCCATGAATGAGTTAAGATCTATATAGATTCTTTTCCAGAATATACAGCCAATAATTCAGGGCTAATGTCTTTGCTCCTTCAGATTCTTTGGATGCAATCCTCATCTTGACACTCCTTCAACTTTCAACAGCTCAAGATTTACTACAGAGTATGACATATATTTTCCTATGCCTTAAAAGTGCTTCATTATAGGATTGAAATAGAGAAGAATAAATAAAAAAGAAAAATGCTGAAATGTTGTTCATCTATATTTCAGCAATGGAACATGCAGTAGTCAAGGATCAACAAAGAAACGAATTATCATTGGCTCTGTTGCATGTGGAACCACGCTATTTACTATTGCAGTAGGAATTGTTTTATTTTGTTTTTGTAAGCGAAAACTCCTGGCTCGGAGAACATTAGACGGGAAAAGATACCCAATGACAAAGAGTGAGTAAAATCAAACGCGTCTTAACTCATTGATCCCACATAGCCTTTATGATGCTATTTTGAATTCACGAAACACTGTAATGAAATTTATGTTTTTGAGAAGTGGGATTTGAAACAAGATATACTTAAACATTGCAGATGTAATATTCTCACTCCCTAGCATGGATGATGGTGTGATGTCAATTGCTATACAGTCATATACTTTAGAGCACATAGAGAATGCAACACAAAAGTACAAAATACTGATAGGTGAGGGAGGCTTTGGATCTGTGTACCGTGGCACCTTACCTGATGGTCAAGAAGTGGCAGTGAAGGTTCGGTCTTCCACATCGACTCAGGGAACTCGAGAATTTGAGAATGAGGTGAATTGAATTAGTATGACATTTAGTCTACAGTTGTCTGTTTGGCTGCAAAGAAAACATATATGTATGCCAACTGACAAAGAAATATCAATGTTATTTTACAGCTAAACCTGCTGTCAGCTATTCGGCATGAGAACCTAGTGCCTCTTCTTGGTTATTGTTGTGAAAATGACCAGCAAATCCTTGTTTATCCTTTTATGTCCAATGGCTCTCTTCAAGATCGCCTTTATGGTAATTTTCATCTAAAAACTCATTTCTGTTGATTCACATTGTTATTATCACTTTCGGTTTTGGATCAACCTATTCTTTAACAGGAGAGGCAGCAAAACGGAAAACTCTGGACTGGCCGACCAGATTGTCCATCGCGCTTGGAGCTGCTCGAGGCAAGGAATTTGTTGAATTTAGTTCCTATGATATATTACCCCAAGTTTGTTATATACTGAGAAATAGAGTTTCTTTTTTGATGTTCAGGTTTGATGTATCTTCATACATTTCCCGGACGAAGTGTGATACATAGGGATGTAAAATCAAGCAACATACTTCTGGATCATAGCATGTGTGCAAAAGTGGCAGATTTTGGTTTCTCCAAATATGCTCCACAAGAAGGAGACAGTGGCGTTTCTCTGGAAGTGAGAGGAACAGCTGGATATTTGGATCCAGAGTAAGCATCAAGTTTTCTTCATTTGCTTGTCAATTCAATTGAATCATCATGAAATATGGGTTCATATTTTCTTTATTTTTCAGGTATTATTCCACCCAGCATTTATCAGCCAAGAGTGATGTCTTCAGCTTTGGTGTTGTTCTACTTGAAATCATCAGTGGTCGAGAGCCTCTGAACATAAAAAGGCCACGGAATGAGTGGAGTTTAGTTGAATGGGTATGATCTGACCTGATCTCATGTTTTTTGATAGTACAGAATCTGCTTTTTCTGAAATTGTTTTTATTGAGGATCAATTTACATGCAGGCAAAACCCTATATAAGGGAATCAAAGATTGAGGAAATTGTAGATCCCAGCATCAAGGGAGGGTACCATGCAGAGGCAATGTGGAGAATGGTGGAGGTGGCATTGGCATGTATCGAGCCCTTCTCTGCATATCGACCATGCATGGCAGACATCGTGCGCGAGCTGGAAGATGCTTTGATTATAGAGAACAACGCATCTGAATACATGAAGTCCATAGACAGCATAGGAGGGTACAGCTTGGGAGGATCCAATCGTTACTCAATAGTGATGGAGAAAAGAAGTATAATTCCACCAACTCCAAGTCCAACTGAACCATCACCTGTTAACACACAAGACCTGGCTCCTCCAGAACCCAGATAGTAAAAGGTGGAAGAGATGTTCATAATCTAGCAAATCACCATTTCAACCATTTCATTTGATAAATTACTAGAAGAGAATGAGGAAAATTCCAGTGTTATTTGCTTTTTATTCTATAAACTTTAGGTTACAGAATCAACATTTTACTAAGGTTTGATGGATATTGAAATGGGTATTGTTTTCTCTCTCCTATTTACCCAGCTCAGTTGCAAATACTGAGCCAATTCCAACCCGGAAGATCTACGTGAAGACCTAACTTCACAATTGCATTCGTGCAATGCCGGAGTTCAATATTGAGATAAAGACTGAAGTTGAACAGTTTTTTGTAATTAATTAGATGATGCTACCTGTCCAGAGGAAACCTGGACATTACAGGGTGTGATGCAGATTGAAATTTCTCTCTAAATTCAAAGGCCAGTAGTATCAACTCCCCTTTATTTAATTATTCAGGCTTGTTATTCTTCTAAGAAAAATAGTAATACATACCTATAATACAGATAATTATGGCAAAGCCAAAGCAGATAGCAGTCTAATCAGATATATATCTTTCACAAGCTAGATTGCAGATCTGAGGGTTAGCTTGAGGATAGAGATGGTTCAGTTATATACTATCCATACAAATGTGAAGAACAGGAAATTTTAGGTTGTAAGTACTGAGGACAAACCATTCTTATGCTACATTCCATTTCTGAGGGAGAGCTTGCGGAAAGAGAAGGTTTGATGACATTACTGCCCACACCAAAATAGGAATAGGGAATCCTAGGCAGCAAATACAGAGATTAAACCATTCTTGTTAATTTTATAGCTTCAGTTTGCAACTTGGTAATTAAAATCTTTTCATTGCCATGAAGTGTGTTCACATATACCTAAGTCACTGTCATGATCCAGGAGTAAGAGGACCAATAACTTCAAAAACATTCTAGGAGGCATCAAATTACTTCGTATGGCAAACCCACAGGAAAGATTTTTGTTAGGCACTATAATTGTTCAACTTGAGAAAACTTTTGCAGTAGAGAAGTCTAATTGGCAAATTCATACAATATTGTAATGCTGGTTAGCATTATGTCATTCCAAGGTTGTAGGGAATTCCTAGTTGGACACACCAAATTGATTGAACAACTACCCTGGCAAAAATGACTGCCTTGTTCTAGGTAAACATTCATAAGACCTACTCCTACTTGCCTAAATCAGAGACACCAATGATCTTCCATAACCATATACAATTACCCCTAGGTGCTCAGCACACAAGAAAACCTTGGTTTTGAGTTGTAAATAGATTAGGAAGTAATGAATTGTAAATAGATCAGGAAGTTTAACTTGAAATCCCTTAAATGGAGGGATTAAGTTAGATTAGGAAATACCCAATTTAAAATCTCTTGAATAGGGGGATTAAACAATTTTCCAGATTTAGGAGTGATTTAGTTTCCTATTTTTCTCTTGTAATCTACTATATAATATTATGTAATATCAATTCAAAAATCAGAATAAAAAATTCAGAATTATTTTTTATCTCATATTTCATCACTTGGCATCAGAGCCTAAGATTTTTTGAGATTTTCTCTTTTTCTTCTTCAAGCAGCCTTCATTGCTGTCATTCCTTCTGATTTTTCTTTTCTAATTCCTGTTTAGGCAGCCTTAATTGCTGTGTTTTATTTTTCACCATGTCAGCCTCTGAAATCACTGTCTCTAGCAAGTCTAACCCATCCGAAGAATCTAATTATGTTCAGAAAATTAGAGATTTACAGAATATTCGGGCCTCCTATAGGCTCAATGGGAAGAACTACCTCAAATGGTCTCAATTTGTCCGCACACACCTAAAGGGCAAAGGAAGACTTAACCATCTTCTTGGAACAGGACCAGCAAAGGATAACCCAACGTTTGAAGCATGGGAAGAGAAGGATTCCATGATTATGTCCTGGCTATGGGATTCCATGGATCCCATGATTAGCGACACATGTATGTTTTTTTCTACAGCAAAGGAGATTTGGGACTTCATTCGCCGCACATATTCGAAGGCTCGTGATGTTGCTCAAGTGTACGATATCAAGGTCAAAACTACAGCTACCAAGAAAAGAGACAAGTCTGTTACAGAGTATCCAAACCTACTACAAAATCTGTGTCAAGAACTCGATCATTATCGAGTTTTCGAGATGAAATGCCCTGAGGATGCTGCCATCTTGAAAAGCTTCATTGAAAAACACTGTGTCTATGATTTTTTGGCTGGATTGAATCCTGAATTTGATCAAGTCAAGTTATAAATCCTTGGCAAGGAGGACACACCATCTCTAAAAGAGACAATTTCATTGATTCGAGCAGAAGAAAGCCAAAGGAGTGTTATGGTTGAACCACAAATTGTGGAAAGGTCAGCCTTAGTAGCAAAAACAGATCATCAGGAGAAAGGAAAGAGTGATCTACCTAAATACCCGGGGAGAGAAAACCAGTGGAAAGAGAACAAGGACAATCTCTGGTGCACCCATTGCAAGAAACCAAGGCACACAAAAGAGAAATGTTGGAAGTCGAATGGTAAGCCACCAAGCCGAGAGTGGAGAAACCGTGGGGGGCAATAGAGACCTCAAGCACACATGGCAGAGCAGCCAAAAACTGAAGAAAATTTTGCAACAGGGGGGTTCAACAGTGAAGAAATTGAGAAGCTAAGAAGTTTGTTGGGTTCTCTTGAGAAGCCTTTTGGAGCTTGTTCTTTGGCTCTTTTAGGTAAACCTTCGTTTCCTCTTTGCATGAATGCCTCAGATAAATTTTATATCAACTCTTGAATAATAGACTTTGGTGCTACAGACCATATGACCCCCACATCTCAACTCTACCACAACTATACCCCATGCCCAAGTAATAGAAAAATTGTAATGGCCAATGGTTCATTAACTACTGTTGCAGGGTTCGGAGATATATATATCACACCTACCCTTATCCTTAAAGATGTCCTCCATATACCAAAACTTTCAACCAACCTTGTTTCCGTTCAAAAGCTTACCCATGATCTTAAATGTTATGCAATTTTTTTCCCTTCTTATTGTATTTTTCAGGATCAGGGCACGGGGAGGAGGATTGGACTTGTTAAAGAAAGAAGCGGCCTTTACTACCTTGAATCATCTCAAATGGGTAGGAGTAATTTGTCTTTGTCTTTTCTCAGTTCCTCGAATAAAGATACCATTTGATTGTATCACCTACACCTAGGTTATCCATCTTTTAGGGTTTTAAAAGTCATGTTCCCTCATTTGTTCCAAGGATTAGATATTTCTGAGTTTCATTGTGACATTTGTGAATTGGCAAAACACACTCGTGTATCTTTTCCTATTAGCAATAAAAGTAGTTCTCATCCTTTCCATTTGATTCATAGTGACATATGAGGTCCTTCTACTATACCTAATGTTTCTGGAGCTCGTTGGTTTGTATCCTTAATTAATGATTGCACTCAGGTTACATGGCTCTTTCTTCTTAAACAAAAATCTGATGTTAGCATTGTTATACCTAATTTCCGCTCAATGGTTCAAAACCAATTTGGGGTTAAAATAAAAAGCTTTAGAACAGACAATGCTAGAGACTACTTCAACCAGCTTTTGTCACCTTACTTTCGTTCATAGGGTATTATCCATGATTCATCATGTGTCAACACACCTCAACAAAATAAGATAGCTAAAAGAAAAAAAGGGCATTTACTTAATACCACCCGAGCTTTACTCTTTCAAGAAAATGTTCTTAAGTCCTATTGGGGAGAGGTCGTTCTTACTACCACATACATGATAAATAGAATTCCCTCATGTGTATTAGACAACAAAAGTCCTCTAGAGATCCTTAATAGTTTCTACCCTCACTTTAGAATCTCTAATGGCCTCACATCTAGGGTATTTGAGTGCACTGCCTTTGTTCATATCCACGACCAACATAGAGGCAAAATAGACCCTCGAGCCATCAAATGTGTCTTCCTTGGTTACTCATCCACAAAAAAGGGATACAAGTGTTACAATCCTTCATCTAGAAAATTTTACATCTCTGCAGATGTCACCTTCACAGAAAATACACCTTTTTCTCCAAGTCCTCTCTTCAGGGGGAGATTTCAATGATAGATGACGATACTTGTGAGTCATTTGAACCTTTTAAAACCCTTGACCTTCCTCATGTTCCAACTAGTGTTGTTGAACTCGAGTGCTCTAGGCCAATCACATTTGAGTCACCTAATTCTGTCTCTAAGTCAATCACATCTGAGTTACTGTTAGAGACCTGAAGAGTACGTGGACTGCACAAGCTGACTTCTGCCTTCGATGAAGTGTGCGACCCAAAGTTCCTAGGAGAACCTAAGCTCACCTGTGGCTGTTGTTTGTTTCTTTGTTTAATGTAACAGTAAAAGAATGCGGAGAACAGAATAAAAATTGGTATTTTAGTTGTAATGAGTTGTGTTAATAAACGAGGACAAATCAGCTTGCATTTCTACTACCACTACAGTCATAAAATCAAGCAACACACACTCTTAAATTACAGACTAACAGTTTCCTCATAAAAGCAACATAACCAAGACTCCCAAAACGATTACAATGATTCAAGAAAAATACAGGAAAGATCAGTGCTTCTCCAACTTTCGAGAGGCTGGAACTCTCCCCAATTCCTTTCTACTTCCTTCAAAATGAATTCCCCCCTCCTTCCATTTCCAGGTCCCTATTTCTTAATTCCTCACTACTGCTCTCCCAATCCCTACCTGCCAGCTCAGCTCCCAATATCTTCATAATTTTCTTCTTTTCCAGCATGTCCCTAAGCTTTTGCTGCATGTCTACTGCCTTTGCCGCTTCTGGAGTGCTACCATCTGCTTCAGAATTACAACCCTCTGCCACCATAACTTGCTTTCCAATGTCTTCCTCTGCTCGTGCCTTAAACCTTGCTTTCCTTCCTCCTTTCTTCTTCTTCAATTATACCCGGGCTCTAACAGTTACCCGATTCTGTCACTAAACCCAAGTCATCTCTTATCCCAACCAGTGTCCCTCACAATTTTCCAACGTTTTCTCACGTGTATTCAAGGAGAAAGGTCGTTCCAGAACTGACACAGGTCCAAGAATCCAACTCAGACTTTGGGAATGAAATCATAGTAAGATCTGACCCACCTTTACACACAATTTGTTGAAACATCTATTGACCCAACAGATGACCTAGACGTTCCCATTGCTATTAGAAAAGGTACCAGAGAGTGCACTAAACGACCACTCTATCCACTATCTCACTATGTCTCTCTTAAGCGCCTGACACAAGCCCACAAAAAAATCATTGTAAGTTTAAATACCATATCTATCCCTAACACTATTTCTGAGGCATTGTCAAAAAGGGAATGGAAGGATGCTATGAGAGAGGAGATGAGTGCATTAGAAAAAAATAAAACATGGGAGATTGTTGATAAACCGATAAGGAAAAACATTGTTGATTGTAAGTGCATTTTCACACTAAAATACAAGGTTGATGGATCACTTGAGAGATAAAAAGCACGATTGGTGGTCAAAGGGTACACTCAAACTTATGGTGTTGATTATCAAGAGACCTTTACTCCAATTGCAAAAATGAATACTGTGAGAATTCTGTTATCATTGGCTACCCACTTCAATTGGCAACTCCTACAATATAACATTAAGAATGAATTTCTCCATGGTGACTTAGAGGAAGAAATCTACATCAACATCCCACCAGGATTTGAGGGGGACACAGGTAACAAGGTGTGCAAGCTAAGAAAGGCCCTTTATGGATTAAAACAATCTCCTAAAGCATGGTTTGGGAGATTCACAAAAGTCATGAAGGATTCTGGGTACAAACAAAGCCAAGGTGATCACACTCTCTTCATTAAGCATTCAGTTGTAGGGGGAATGACTGTTCTTCTAGTCTATGTGGATGACATCATAGTAACTGGGAATAATGAGAAAGAGAAGCATGAATTGAAACAGAGACTAGTAAGAGAGTTTGAGATAAAAGAATTGGGAAAACTAAAATACTTCCTCGGAATTGAGGTGGCATATTCCACACAAGGAATCTTCATATCTCAGCAAAAGTATGTGACTGATTTATTAACAGAAACAGGGAAGATTGGGTGTAAGTCAGTCTCTACCCCAATGGATCCCAACCATAAGTTGGGAGAAGCTAAAGGAGAACCAATTGTTGATAAAAGAATGTACCAGAGGTTGGTCGATAAACTCATATACCTTGCTCACACTCGGTCAGACATAGCATACTCGGTGAGTGTGATTAGTCAATTCATGCATGATCAAAGAGAACCTCATCTTCAAGCTGCTTACAGGGTGCCGCATTACTTGAAAGGCAATCCAGGGAAAGGAATCCTGTTCAAGAAGAACGATACTCTTACTTGAGAAGCTTACACCGACGCTGACTATACAGGTTTTCTAGTGGATAGAAGATCAACTACAGGGTATTGTACTTTCCTTGGAGGTAATCTGGTAACTTGGAGGAGTAAGAAGCAAAATGTGGTGGCAAGATCATCTGCAGAATCAAAATTCAGGGCTATTGCTCAAGGATTGTGTGAACTACTTTGGCTGAAAATTATCCTAGATGATTTGAGAGTCAAATGAGAAGGTCCTATGAAACTCTATTGTGACAAAAAGTCAGCTATCAATATTGCTCATAATCCTATACAACATGATAGGGCAAAACATATTGAAATTGATAGACATTTCATTAAAGAAAAATTGGAGGAAGGATTAGTGTGTATGTCCTATGTTCCATCAGAATGTCAATTAGTTGATGTTCTAACAAAGGGGTTAAACAGTTCGAGATTCCATGATCTTGTATTCAAGCTGGGAATAGAAGACATCTATTCCTCAACTTGAGGGGGAGTGTTGAGTTGTAAATAGATTAGAAAGTAATGAGTTGTAAATAGATCAGGAAGTTTAATTTGAAATCTCTTAAATTGAGGGATTAAGTTAGATTAGGAAGTACCCAATTTAAAATCCCTTGAATAGAGGGATTAAACAATTTTCCAGATTTAGGAGTGATTTAGTTTCCTATTTTTCTCTTGTAATCTACTATATAATACTATGTAATATCAATTCAAAAATCAGAAGAAAAAATTCAGAATTATTTTTTATCTCATATTTCATCACAATTGGCAACATTAACATGGTCCATGGAAGAAACAATGGCTAGCAGTCCTAGAATAGCATGCTTGTGTCTTCAAAACAGCTGGGATACCAAATCTAAAATTGCCAAATGGTGAGATGATAAGATAGTGTGTGTGGTAGATGTACTTGTACAAAGTCACAGGTGAGAGCAAGCAATGACAAGAGAGACTATCAGCTTGAGATTTCCAGCATTAACAATTAACATTGATGACAACATCAGCAGAGGAGTAAAGTTTCAGCTAAAAGAGTTCCATGGACAGTTTTAGTGGCTACTAACCATACAAAAACAAGTACCAAAGATATACTTGGGAAACATCATAAAGAAAACTGATAAAGCCAGTTAAGGGAATTGGTAACATGGTATTATTAAGTTGACTAAAACACATCTCTTGAAACAAGAATTAGCACCATCTAAATTCAAGGGGATCCTCTTGCAACAAGTTTAGTTTGCCAAAAATCACAGAACCAACAAATAATTGGAGACGCCGAAAAAAGCATACATCAACTAATATGTATTACATCCACAAAATGGTAACACAAATCAATACAAATTTCTGTTACACCAAATCAGGATAAACTGAATCACATGTAATAGAGGGATATAATACTTCACAATTGCATCAGAGACCAAGAAATCCATTCACAACACAAAAGAAGACGCTTACATGGAAGTTTCTTTTCTACAATCACATAATTAGAGGCATCAGGTGGTGAAAAGATGTGGATTTGCTGATGCAGTACCCACTTGGACTTCAAGCAATTCTAAACGACGCTCCAGCGTGTCAAGCTTCTCATTTAGTGAAGCTAATTTGCTCTTTGTTGTAGCCTCTGAAAGAACAAAAAACAACAGCCTCAGATGGTAAATTTGAAATGTGGAGCTAATAAATGAACAAACTTATGTGTAAGAAAGCAAAATTCCCAGCGAATCGGAATATTAATAAGAGCTAAAAGGAAAGCATTAAAATAGAGGCAAACTCAAAAGCGACAGTAATGAAACTATCAAGAGACCATAAAAACCCTAGGTAAATTAATTGGATTTAGTCATAGCTGAAAAAAAAAACAGGAGAAAGAAAGAGTACCAAATTGGACAAGGAATTCGAAAAGGCGACGAACGTTGAGAGAAATGTGAGAAATAAACTCACGATTTTCCCAATCAGCTTGAACAGCAATTCCGACATTCACTGCGTTTGTTATTCCTCCAGCTCTAGCCATTCTTTGCTCATAAGCTCAAACCCGAACCCAAACACATCTGATTATTTGTTGGTGGTTGTTAGGTTCAGCTACTTCTCTTTTTGTGCTTACTTCAATTGAAGGCAAGGCAACCCTCATTAATAAAGACTAATTATTCTATTACTTCATTTTTACAAGCATACCAGGAGTAACCATTGCACACCCGATTTACTGGCGATGTTTTTTTTTTTTTATAAATATTTTATTAGAACAATATTTGTTTGATAGATTAAAACTCTTTTTACCAAATAAATTAGAGATTTTTTATTATTATGATCTCATAAATATTTTATTTAAAATTTTTAGGTTAGTTCAAGTCAATTTTTTTAAGTTTTATGTCAGCTCAAACACGACTTAATTATTTTAAGCTCAACTAATTTTGATCTAAGTCACTTTTTATATCGAAAATTATAATATTAATTAGATTTATTTTGTGTTTTGTTATATCGAATTAACAAATTGCATTAAATTTTATATATAGTAATGTAAGATATATTTTTAAAAATATATATAATAAAATATTAATAAAATAATAAATTAATATATCATTATTTTGGAAAAATATAATAAACATTTCTAAAATTTAAGATTTTTCATATATACCTTTATTATATCTTTATTTTCTTAAAAGATATGTATTAATCTATATTAGTAATACGTATCATATTATATCGTACAATACGTTAATTATATCATATTAATTCAATATACTTTAAAAACACATTATTTTTCACTTGTATCATATTATATTGTAAGGTATATATCGTGTATTGTAAGAAATGATAACCATGTTAGTCAATAAATTTTAGTTTTGTTAGTTTGTTATAAGTAATCGTCGTATTTTACTATTTCAAACACATTATATCGAACCTAAAACATATAAAATACATATTTTATATGTTAATTGTATTGAATTCGTATGAAACATTTATGTTATATATTGTCATAATTTTTTAATTTTTTTTGTTTAACAAAGGATAAAACAATGACAAAATCAAAACTTTCTTCTTTAATTTCTATTTCTCACCACCAATTCATCATTTTATCATTCAATTTGTTAATGTTCAAAAATGATAGTTCACATTGGTAACTCGAACAAAAAAAGAAACTGATTATTTTGTCATATATATATTACAACAATCTTGAAGTGATAGATTTTGACCTTTATTGTTTAAAGAGAGTTTATACTTGCTTAATAAAACTTTAATGTTGTGTTTTTAATTTAACAATCATGAATTCATATTTTTTGTGGTATTAAGACCTTATATCATTCATGTTTGTAGGTTGATATAGACTATCAAGAGAGAGATAGGTATATATCTTGTTCATGCATTTATTAACCCTGAAAGTTCTATTTAGAGACATATAATCCTTGATTGTCTGGATCGCAATGGGTTTATACTAACTGCACACCATAAGAGTAGGGGGGCATGCATTACTAGTTATGTGGGGTTGATAGTGAAATCTTAGATTCTATATTTTGTTCAGCTAATTTTGGTAATTAGATTAAATTAATTAACCATGTTTAGATCTAATAAATTCAACTGCATTAAAATTAGTTTCCCTAGCTTATGTAGGTTTTTGAAAAAACTAATATTTAGCAACTCAACCTTTGTTGGAGCAATATCTTTTCATATTACTTGATCAACTCATGCACTTACAAAACACAATCACATTTACATGGGTAATACTACATATATGAAACATTGAACAAATTTATTTATGTAACTTAATATCCTCGCATCTGAGTATCTATACTGTGTTATTCAGGAAGCCCATCATATTATTATTATTTAATTCCACATCATACACTAGTCCACTGATTTTTGGACAGTGCTTGTTTCATTTGTGTTCTTCATATAAACTTTCACAAGTTAGTTCAACTGGTAATAACAAAGCAAAGTCCCAAGTGGTTTCATCTATGCAGGGCAGTTTTATACATAGCAAACCCAATCATCTCCAGTGATTTGCGGAAAGAGACTTTACACTAAACTTGTGGACTCAGATTCTTATATACAAAATTTTATTATCACATCATATCCAACATTGATTGCAAAAGTAATTGATAACTTACAATCAAAACCATGGATGCCATGTTGGATCCATCATACACAAGTTCCTGGGGTTCAAAGCGGCCTCAACCAACTCGGTCACACCCCTCTGTACTGATTGTGGTGGCTCCATGGCATCCTCTTCCTGAATGCCAAAACAAAACAAATCTCGTTAAATCTAAAATCACCAAACATCTCCAAATTCCACCAACCCGTGTGAAAAAGTGAGCTCGCGTTACCTCTTCAGAATAATGAGGTGCTATTCCATTGATCCGGCCAATAACATTCTCCACATTGGTGCTAACCTTGTGTTTGAAATCGACTGAGTTCAAACTCCCTCCAACAACAGAGGGGAGAGGCATCCCAAGTGGTCTTCTCCAAGACCATGACAGCAACTCATCACGGAAGAACATGGCTAACTGATACCATAAATGTTGGCTTTGCTGCAATAGAGCCAAAAGAAAAAAAAAAAAGTCAACATCTTATCTGTGGCCTAAATCTGTAGGCAAAACGAAACAACTTTCAGAAAAGTTACTTTAGATGAAACCACAGCCTGCGCTGCAGCACACATTGCAGACACGATGAGGCCTTCCACACCAAAATGAGAGAAGAATGATTGCATGTTCCTTGTCAGACGGAAAGGCACAGGCTCATTAAACTCAATCATTCCATTTGCATCATAAGCTGGGTGAAAATCTGTCTGGAATATCTTCCCAGTGTTCTTAGCAAACAAAATCTTATTTGGGGACCTTCCCCCGATTTGTAGCATATAGGACATGAAGCTTGACAGGGCTAACTGGATGGCAAATTGCTTCTTGAAAGCCCACATATGATTGCCACTCAGCAGTGTCTTGTACATGTACTGAGAAAAAATGCTCTCATTCACAAAATTCTTCGTTATATCATTATAAGCTTGGAGACGGAGATCTAAAACAGCTTCAGGTGTGATTTGGCCAGATATAGCTTGGTTTAACTGTTCCTTGAAAAAAGTAATAGGTAGATCAGCCTCTCGGTCATTCCTAGAACAATGGTTCTCATAAACCTCAAGAAAGGTGCTGTACATCAGATCATCTTCAACCATGCGAACCTGTTCATGCAGCATTTCAATTATTAGACCAAAAATTCTTTACATAACACTCTGTACAGGCTACTCAGCAATAATGAATGAACATGAAAATACAAAGGGAATGATTATCTTGGTCCAAGGTACATTCTGCATCCATCTCATGTTACATTAACTTGTATGATTCCTTGTCAAAATGATTATCAATTCAGAGAAAGAAAAGAAAACTAGAATGTTGACAAAAGCAAGAACCTGTGACCAAACAGGTATAATAATTGGTGTGTGAATGCATATGTGGCGGCGTCTTGATTCCTTGTGCTTATCAAACATTTGGTTCATCACCCTGAAAAGCTGTAATATGCGTTCATCACTTCTAGCATTAGGGGTCAAAGAAGTCTGAACAATGAAATGTCGTTGAGAGCCATCAGAGCCTATCAAAGTCAACCGTCGAAAACTGCTTCCATGCCTTCGCACTATTGGTATATCAGATCCAACCCTATCGAGCTTAACAGTATGATCAGGTGCAATTTCCTGAGAAGTTGAATAGAAAACTTCGGTAATAATAGCAACAAATACTTGTAAGGAATACAGCATTATTGTTATCTAACTTCAAGTTTTTAATAGTTCACTTCTTGGCAAATTTAGAGAGTTTGATAAACAGTGCAGCCATTAAAAGAAAATAATTTCCAACTAAGTTTTATGAACATGGCCAATGAACAATTCAACTGACCCTGATGCCAGAAATTGAATAACTAAATACTACTATAATTCACCTGATCACCAAAATACTGTCCAGGAATCTCTACATCAACCACATGGAAATCACGCAAAACCCTGCTTTCCTCTTCCAGTTTTAATACAGCTGGAAACCTGTCCTCAACATTGCTCTGGAGAACATTCTTCCAGTGTTTCAATCTTTCAGTGAGCTCAGAGAGGGTGACAGGAAAAGTAGCTGTACTTTCTGGATCAAGATCACGTTCAAAATCCTGCTTGTACTCTCTAACAAAGTCAACATGCTTGTTCACAGCATCTGCAGAGAAGCATGCCCTGCAAACACCAGAAAGCTCCTTCTTTAGGGACTGTGGAACCTCTGCTGTTGTAGCTGTAGGGTACTTGTAACAACGATGCAGCAGAGCATTTACAACTGCCAGGAGCCTCTCCTCTGGCAGAGTAACAAATCTTGAACCAATCTCGGTAAGTAAACTCTGCAAACAGATTCAGAAAATAACTCTCACATTTAAAGATACTTGCGTTATCTCATCAATTTCATGGCAACAAGCAAAATGCTGGCAGTATCAAGAAACAATTAAGATACACACTAGTCATGTTTCTTGTTTTCTAAATTTATTATTCCTCACACTGAGAAAAAAGCATAGTATGATTTTCTGGTCTAGCAGTTATTTGCACTTGTCTAGTATAGCATCCTCTAGATACTGTACGAATCATCACTTGAGTAAAACAAAAAATTCAGGACTGAAAGTTCACCTCGAGTTCACTAGCCAGGTTTGTGTGCTTGCTTCTAAGGGTCTCCATTATATCCTTTGCAGCATCAAAAGCACTGGCAGCAGAAGCTACCACACTTAAAGCGCCATTACGCCTCATTGCATTTTGACCACCTTCATTGGTGGCAGAAGAACTTTGCTGCACAGGTTGATCGTTGGATGTGTTCACACTACTTTCTGCAGTTGTTAGCCGCTCGGGTTCAAGCCCATGAGAATTACCACTATCATTAGATACAATCCCACCAGATTGAGTGGCTTGATTAATCATGTTGTCTGGAGGTAAAATACCCCCACCCTGATTCTGTGCTCTTGCAATTCCATCAGCCAATACAAGAGAACCAGCACTGGCAGCAGAGGTGTTTTGCTGAATTCTTTGCTGTGCCATTTGAATTCTACCTAGTTCAGATTTATTTGCTACATCACGGCGTTCAAGCAAATATGTGCGGAGCCAGTAATACAGAGCCTGATAATTCAAAACATGAGAGGATCAAGCTTACAAAAATGAAAAAACCCCGTATATATAACACATATAAGGAAATCTACCTGTGGGTACACAGAGGCAATTTTTAGTAGGACCAGTTTGCAATGAGGTGCTTCTGTTCTCTGCAGTGAAAGTAGTAGCTGTGGAATCCAAGAAAGCCAAACCCAATGGGGTATTTGTTCCAAATACTTATCAAATGCCCTACCCACAGGCTCATTGGGAGTATCAAAGCTCAGAAGATATAGGACACGAGCTAGATGGCTTCTGGAATTAGAAACGCCAAATTTAATACCTTGAAGAAAGCAGCTAACAGCATATTCTAACCAACCCTCATCATTGCTCTCTTTATACACCTGTAGTTACAAATTGGAAAACAGATCAGTACCAAGTTTGAGTCACAGATGAACTAAAGGAAAAAGCAGATCATTTGATTACCATGTCACAATAATTTCCCCAACTTATCCACCCTTTCGGCAAATTTTTAAAAAGAGTGATAGCATTGGAATAAGCAACATTAGCTTCTTCAGTGTCATTTAGCTTTAACAAGAAATCCCCCTTGAGACGGAAAATCTCTGCTTTGTGTTTCACAGGAAAATATTCTAAATTAGTGCTATTGATCAAATTCAGACCACTGCTAAGTTCCCCCTTCATCTCCAGGTAAGCTTTTGCCTGTTCTCTTATCTTAACAAAGGCTTCCTGCAATATGCAACAGAAACAGAAATTAAATAAACATAATTAATGATTAAAGACAAGCTCAGGAGAGATTAACACTAAGCCTCATCACAACGCTCACAACTAATTATATTTTGAAATTAATTTTACTAATCTAGAAATCCTACTGCAGAACTATAATCATTAGTATAACTACTAGGTTCCTTTGTAAAAGAATATTCTATTTTGAAAATATTTGAGAAGATGCCAATAGTTCTTTTATACTTCCCTAGATGACATAGAGATTCTTTATAGCATCCAATACCTGTACTTCCATGGTGGCATGGCCATACATCTTTTCTAGTATAGTCACACAAACATCATAAAGGCCTTGTTTACGAGCAATGCGAGCAAGCTTATTCACATTCCAAGCTTTGTCACGATAACCAAGATGATGAAGTTGTGGATTTGAGTTTCCAAAATCTTTGAACGCATCTATGACACAATTATACATTTCATTCCTCCACTGAAGCAAATCATACCAAACAGATATATTATCCCACTCATTTGGAGTTCTAAGCCTCCAAGTCTCTAGAATGTCCTTGAGATCAGCATAAAGATTTCCATGTACCGAAACAACAGAACCACTGGAAACCTTGTTCCCATTGGAAATATCTGTAAGAATTCTAGCAGATTCTTGAACCTCAACTAGCTGCTGGAATTGCTGCAAAAGAGGAATCCTTGCATGAACTGACATTTCAGGCAACTGCCACCACTGTTCTAAAGCAATATCAACACCTTTCCCCACAATGCTTTCGGCATCCGCTACACCGTTGATATTTCTGTCATGTAGGGTAAAAAAGGCTTGAATCAAACTAAGTTTTGGAGTTTCCTCTACTTGTGCCTTTGGGATTACATGATCCTTCATATATGCCCAATCAGGCAATTTCCACAGGCTGTCAAGTAGTATTTCATAATTCTCAATACTCTTTCCAAAGTCCACCAATGCATCCCACTGACTAAGTTGGCAAGCACAGTAAAGCCATTGCTCTTCCCAAAGACACATTTCAGCTTTTGGCACCGTATTGTTATATGTTCCTTGAGTAGCCTTAACCATCGCTTGGTAAAAAAGATTTTGGGCCTGCTGCCAGTAACCATGCTGAACAAGTGAAAGTCCTGCCCTAGTTTCTGCAGTGATTGGTCTTCTCTTCCATAACCCACACCTCATATCTTCTTCATTGAGCAAACGGTACAGCTCCGCTAGAGACTCAGAGCACTTTGCGTCATTCATAAACAACATTACATGACTTTCAAGCAGAGCCAATGCTATGTGCCAAGCGTTGTAAGTTTTTCCTATGTATTTAATGAGTTCACTTGGCATTCGAGGTTGAGGATGGCTCAATTGGAGTCCTTCAAGAAGTGCTTGCACAACATTTGGTCTGCTCGTTTGCTGCTTCTTATGATAATCCTTTGACAGGAGAGTAATCATTGGTTTAGCTAGAGCGACCTGTTCTTCTTTGTGTAAGGTAACCCAGACAATGGGAAATACCAACACCCACAGATGGTATGCAACATTCGCATCAATGTGAGCTAGCTCTCTCAAAGGGATAATAAGATCAGCCACCTGGAAGAAGGAAACAAGGCAATTTTAAATGTGATATCCAAAATAAACAAACTTCCAACAAGCCAGTATGTGAAAGGATCATCAACAACTGCCATAGTCAGTGAAAAACAGAAATAAATAAAAGCAAGCAAATGTAACTATTTATCAAATGACCGCATTCTATTAGTTCATTTGACAAAGGAAATAAAATTGGGTACAAAAGAAATAAAATTAGGTAAAAACAAAAAGTCACAAAAATAAAGTCAATCTTTGCATTCTAACTACTGAGCTTTCCAAATAGAACAAGTTCAACTTAGGGCCACATATAAAGGCCAAGCCATGCACTCTAGTGACAAATAAACAAATAACAAAAACCTAATTAGAAATTTTTAATCTAAATAGTAATGCTTAGTATACAGTTACTACAGTATTCTTGAGATTCCATATCAAAAACACAGTTGACTTCAAGAAGTAATGAAGTTCAGCACTAGAACAATACCACATCACAAACAAGATCCTAAAAAGTAAATACATAAATTGCACAAATAACCTG
This sequence comes from Mangifera indica, assembly GCF_011075055.1. Taxonomy (NCBI): domain Eukaryota; kingdom Viridiplantae; phylum Streptophyta; class Magnoliopsida; order Sapindales; family Anacardiaceae; genus Mangifera; species Mangifera indica. The sequence goes on along the minus strand of NC_058137.1, from coordinate 19,147,028 downwards.
AAGTTTGCTCATTTCACTCAAAAACTGTGTGTGCTTCAGAAGAAGGCTCTCTAATGTAAGAGGAGCATCATCAAGAGCCTCTGGAGCATCTATACTCTGATGCTGCATTGCCGAACTATCAGAAAGAGAACCTGAAACCAAAAGTGGGAAAACCCTTGCAGAGTTCGGAGCAAGTGTAATAGGCTTATTCTCAACCAAGATTGCTAGAATGAGATCAAGTCCCTGTTTAAGCCAGAAGACATCACTCAATGCTTCCCAGTCCTGAATTTGGATAATGTACTGCAGCCTTGTGAACAAGGTCTTCCCCAGAGATTCATCATACAGTGAGAAGAATTTCATCCTCATTTCAGGATCCTTTGCCCGTAAACCAAGCATGTATTGCCTTTCAACCTTTTGGAACACCTCTTGACGCAGAGCCAAGGGATATCTGAAAGTCAACCAATCATGTTACAAATATTTTAATCAAATATATGAAAATGAAGTCAAAGCAAAGCACATACTTATCTGAATCAGCACAGATTCCATAAAGAAGTTGAAGATATTTCCTGTCCAACTCTTCCATGGCAGAGGGCTGAAAGTTCTGTTTATCAACTTGAGAAAGCTTCTGAAGAAGAGACAATATTTCCTTGTGAGTCAGGAAAGCACTAGATGAGCCAGACATGCCTGGTTTGCTTAAGTCATCTTCAATCCACCCTTTCAACACATCAAGTATGCAAAGCAGCACACTAGGATCAGTACCCTTATCTGAAAGCAATGCATTCAATAGTTGAGTCACAGTTCGTTTGCAGTCTGGAACAAGCATGACTCTCTCACTTATAAGCTTCAAGACAGATTTTAGATTTGAGATGACTGCTCCAACATCAGCCACTTGACGTGACGAAGAGACGGCAGAATCTGGATCAGCTCGCTGACCCTAGATGTGAAGGATATCTTGCATCAATGATTTCAAGAAAAATAGATATAAAAAATAAATCGACTTTCATGCTGATCAAAATCACAAAGGACAATACACTATTACAGAACTAAGATTCTAAGCAGAAACTAATTCATGGGATTTGATTTGACATTTCCAAATGTGATTCTTCTTTACATGAACAAAAATTAGAAATGGACAAAAAAAGAGGACACGACAAGGAAAACAGTACAACATACAAGGTAAAAAATCATGATCAAATAATAACTGCTTTGTGCTCGAGGACATGGGTAATAGACAAGGGAAAGTACACAACAAAATATAACGAACTCTAGAAAAAAGAAGTGCACCCTCCTCTTGCCCTTCCAAACATAATATGTAGTTCATCAATGTTCTAAAAATTGAAACCTGCATCACCCAAAACAGCACCCTTCAACAGCATCACTATAATTTCAGGATCATGACCTCAGTACTTAATGTTTAACTAACACGAAAATAGAATCCCCACCATTAAATCCAATTAACCGCAAAAAGAATCAAATGATCTGACCAGAGCATAAAGAAGCAACAGAAAACATATTAGTATCATCTTGGAACAACAATGAGAACTGCATGCATTAGAAGAAAAAGGATTATTAGATGCAGCATATAAGCAGCTTAATTGTTGAGACAGAATAAATCCTATAGTGCATGTCATCAAAAATTAATAAATAAATAAAAGAGAAAAAGAAAAGCCAAATCAACATAAGAATTAACGAAAAACGGAATTTCATAAATTACAGAAATAAATGAAATTTTCTGCCATTTACTGATCATGTCTAGCATCACATTTTATCATCACTGAAATTCTAGAAATATGAGTACCAAAAGAAATCATTACCGTCAAAGACTGACAGCATATCTGTCCTCACCATCAACATTATCATATAAGGTATCAGCAGGAAAATGATAGACAGAAACTTAAAGCATGAAAAGAATTTGATGAGTGAGTAAAATGGGACTCTACACACACACACACAAAAAAAAGAAAAAAAGTGGGTTTAACATACTTGTTTCAGATGAGATCCCACTGAAGATCCCATATCTCGTGCCAGACGTTGGAAAATACGAACAAAAAGTGTAGGGTCAAGGAAGTTCTTCTGCACCTCTGCCAAGGTTTTGATGACAAGCAGCACAAAGCTAATCGAGTTAGCAGAATTATCTTCACCTGACGTCTGAGGAGCTGTAATCATATTTATATGCTTTTGTATGAGCTCATCGACCTTCTGATACAAAAGCTTTACATCATTTGGTGTGCTTGCTGCATCTAGAGGGAAAGCACTAAAGACCATCTTCAACAATGCACACAACGACTTTCCAGCATCTAACATTTTATACTTGAAACAAGGTTCAAGAATCTGAAAAATATAAAAATGATGATAAATGTGAAAATTTCAGGTAACTGCAGAGAAACTTGGGGAAAATCAGAGGCCTAATTCAAGGGAACAGACCTGAGATATCTGATTGATGTTATTTTTAATGAATAATCGTGGCTGCTCCTCCAGGATCTTGTTCATGACATCCAATCCCTGTGCAAGAGCTGTGGAAGGGTCCTTTGATTGAGTTGGTTGAATGCTGCCCAGTAACCTTTCCAAGTAATTAAACTTAACATTGGCATTTGGCCACACCTTCAGAGCTTGTGAAAGTAGCTCTAAAGCCTGCTTGTACATGATACTCGCTTCCTTGTCCTTAGGCTCTATGACCAATGCCACCTGTTTTCAGACAGACAAGACAAATGGCTTTCTTCATCAAAAACTCCACTAACTCTACCTCAAAATAAAAATAGCAATCGAACCCTTTTGCACATGAAGTGTGGCAAAACAAGATGAATTAGAAGCTTCGACATAAAAAGATCTGGTCCTGCAAGTATGATAAATGAAGACCAATCTGCCATAATCTTTCAGAAAATTGCATTGTAAGCATTTCCTACCCTGAAGTAGCACAAAATTGGACTAAAAATTATTTTATAATTTTTCTGTAACATAACAGGAGCATTGGGAGGTTTGGGTTTTGATAAAGAAGGTGGGGATATAGAAATAAATGGAAAATAGAAATATCCCACAAATAATGCCAAGCAATGTTGTAATCATACAACAAAATCAACAGCGATTTACTTCCAAGAAGCAGGAATCAAGCAAATCATCATTTAATCAGACAGCTCTATATTTATTAAAAGATAATAATGTGAAAGCAGGCTGCGAAAATTTTGAAATAATAACCTGGCCTCCTAAATAGATCTAAATCACAACTGTAAAAGAAGTCTCACTCTGATTAGAAAATTGATAATCATTTCTTCCATAGCAGCATTTGGCTTGAATTCTTCATCAGGTTGGCCAGCAGAACCTGGTGTTTCAACGTTAGGGATTGATGAGGCACCTCCAGGTGACATGACACATAGGGATTGAAGACCAGGTTCTACTTTAACAGAAGATGTGGAACCATCAACTGGACGTTTAAGGTCAGTACTAGAAGAGCTAGGATTGAATCCATCAGTCATCTGGTTGGACACATCACTATCAGTTACCACTTTCATTTCATTTTGCCTTTGTTTTTCCCAACTGACAACCAATCCAGCAAGTTCAATGGCAAGGCGCCTGTTTTCTGCTGCAGTATTATATGGCAATCCAAGTCGACTAAGAGAATTCACCATCTGTGGGACAAATTGTGCTCTGCAGCTGTAGAAGAGATCTGAATGACGTACAATGAGCTGGAAAATGTGAATCAAATTAGGGATTGAGTGACCCTCCTCAACCAAAATCTTTTTGGTGTACCGTATCCAAATTGGCATTCGAGAATCCCCAAGAGGCAACCTTTTTGGTAATGCTGGCATTAGTATATCAAGGGCCTGCTTAACCAACAATTTATTCTCTGGCTGGCAAGTTCTAAGAAGTGCAACAAAAACCTGATTTTCATACACCCATCAGTATATTTTTATTAATAGTACAATAAAATACTAAGAAAATGCTCATAGAGCCAATAATTTCGTATGAGTAACTTTTGAACTCAACCACTTGCAGGCAACAAAAATTCCTAGGAACTCACAATGGATTTCAAATAAAAGATAAATTGCCGTTGTATTTAAAAACTTGCTGACAAGGTTTTAACTAGTGAAAACAATTAAATGGGTATCATAGATCTATTTGTCCATGCACCATTGCAAGTTACCTGAAGAATAATTTTTTCTGGGGCTTGATAGGCCTCCAAGAAGTGACACACATTGACAAATGCCCACTGCTTACTAGCACTATCTTCCCGTTTGAGATGATTCCAACCGAATTTGATAAGTTCTTTCCTGTGCTGAACAAGATCATTCTGGAGATACTTAAGAAGTAACGTAGCAAGTTGCAAAAGTTCTATCCTCAATGGTTCATCATATTCAGCAGAAACCTGTGTGAGAAATAGAATATATTTATAAATTAAAGGCAAAGAATAATCAATACATAAGCGACAACATTATATGTATCTAAACAGAAAAACTGCTAAAAGAATTGCATTAACCAAATTCAAATTGCACAATTGGGGGTCACCTCTTCTGGAGGATCAAGAAGTTTGTCAACAACTGTTTTTATAATGCTAGGGTCAACAACCTCCCAACTTTGGCCATTCTGGAATGCGTGAGCTAACATTGGAAGAATGAGCATTTGCATCACAATCACCAGATGGTCATGAGCAAGTTGTTTAGTTTGGAAAAGGTTCAAAAAATGCAAGAGAAGTGCTTTCTTCATGTTGGGGGAATAACCTTCTGCAACCTAAAGAGAGTAACTATTTGTTATGCTGACACCAACAAACAAGCACAAGTTTAAATTCAAAATATGATTATACGAAAATTTAATTACCTTAATTATATAAAACTCTTTCAAGAAGGTGTAATCAATGCGAGTATGAAACAAGAAGATAGAAAGGATATCAAAGAGAACATTCACTTCAGTTCTGTCATGACGTAAGTAATTTAAGAAGCATTTGACAAGCCATTTGCTTTCTTTCACCTGCTCATGAGAATCAAGATACAATAGAACCAGGATCACATTTTAATCAACTCACACAGATATTTAATGGAAATATGAAAAGAAAAAATAGAGTAACCTCACAGCAGATCCTAAGGTAACAAATTTTAAAGCTAAATCAAGCCTAAATAGTGAATGGCTTTACCTGTACTAAGTTGAGCTCTTGTTCATTGTGCAAACGAGATATTCTTGCCGGTGATTTCCAGAGAAGAACCAAAGTATCAAACACAATACGATTACTCTGCAACCAGCCAGGTATTAACTTCACTAATGTTTTGACAAGTGCAAGACCCTGAAAATAAGCATCTGATGTTGCAGCAGGGGCTGTAGATGATAAATTAGAACTATCCTGTGGCAGAGAAGTGAGGCCTTCATCCCCTGTTAAAGTACTAGGTGGAGTTGAAGTTCCGGTAGTTGTTGCATCCGATTTTTGCATAAATTCAGGAAAGGCACTTCCAAGTATCTTTTGTGGGGACTTTGCAAGTTCATCTCTCAATGGTTGGCCAACATCTGATTGTATTACATACATAAACCTAGATGTTGGAAGAGGCAGTAAGAAAATGAGAGAAGAGGAAGAATTCTTACAAATCTCATTGATATGCTAGTAAATATGTTAACTTCAATCGAGCATCATAAGCTTACCGTCTAAAGTATTTAGGCTCACTTAATCGAGCGAGAAAATAATCAACAGCAAGTGTTGAATATCGATTTAAAAATTTTGTCAGTGGAAGACGATATGGACTATTAATCTCGCTGTAGAATTGTCCTGGGGGAAGAGCCCCTTCTAAATCAATGGTTAATGTTACAAGTTCATCAAGAAATTTCGATGCCGCTTGAGGAAGCAAGTGAAAAAGTTCAATGATAGCTGCAAAGAAAAAGAAACATAACTATGATCCCATTACTATGTGCACATCTAAACAAGTTACCCAAATTGCTATAACAGGACATAACTGAGACATCTTACCTGCAGCAATTTTGGGCTCTTCACCAGCTTTCCATGATTTCTGACTCTGAGCAAGTTTTTCAGGCTCCAACCATTTCTTAAGGTGCTCTAACAACTTTCCACCCAAAGTAACATTAAACCAGTTGGACAACAGTTCAAGTAGGCGGGCCAAACCTTGCAAAAGAGACATACTGAGATTCTTGGTATTTGCCAAGTTGACTAATATAGGTCTGAGGCTGTTCTGAAGAAGTTCTTTGGGCATCCTTTGCTGATTGATGACCTGAACAAACTGCGAAATATATAAGAAGAGCAATTAAAAGAATAACTAAACATAACACTGAATTTTTTTAAAAATGAAATGAAATGAAATGAAAATTGGTAGAAATCATATGGTCAATCTAATTTGTAGAACTATTCATAATGATCATGATATCTTGCTGAAAATATAAATATGCTCTAAGAAGAAAGCAGACTACTCCTCTCAGGAGTGCAATAAGAAAATTCCTACCCAAAGAGATAAGTCGAGAGCCACATGGAAATGTAGGAAATTCTGGTACATGTTAATAGTACATATGCAATGGCATTATAAGTTCTATTAACATTCCATGGAGTAAGATGCAGTAGCTGTAGTTGCTTCCCATGTCTATGTGTGATGTAGAACAATAGGGAAAGATGCAAAGGATTACTAGGGATTATCCCCATATCTTTAGGATTGAATCTTTTAATCTATTCAAATTTTGTTCAATTGTTTTAGTTTTTTTTATTGGATTAGAAGTTATAGCTTAGTTAGGATTAGAAATTTTTTTCATTGCTATTTGTTTAGTAGCCTATAAATACATCTCGTATTTGTGGGAAAATTAGATTTCATTGATAAATAAAATACCATTGAATTGCTCTTCATATCTTTCTAGCTCTTTACTTTCTCTCTTTCTTTCTGATTTCTCCCCTTAAGCCTCTAATTATTTTGTCTACCATAATTTCTTCTCTACCCTTCTAATACTTAATTTTCTATCTACTTCTCTTTTCTATTTCTTATATTTATCGTTTCTTTCTTCTCCTACATCAATATGAATAAATGCACACATAAAAACCTTAAATAGAATTTTAGATATCAAGAGAATTTTAATATGTTCAATGACAACAGTTCCATTATATGTAATTATATATGTCTGTCAAATAAAACTAAAGACACTCAACAAACCTGCCGTAGACCCTCTTTTGCAACAGCAACAATTTCTGATGTACGACAGGTCAAAGACTTGAAAAACATGGATATTATCTTAGCACGCAGATCAGAATGATTTGGTGTTTTAAAGTCTGTCCATGCCATTGTAGTACAGAGTAGCTCAATGCAACCTGTTTTAAGTTTAGTTAATGATGTGGCCACTCTGGGATTCATAAACTTCACGACCCACACTGTGTCATCAGCCTCTGCTATTTGCAATGCTTCTTGGAGAAAGTTCACCAATTCTTGAGTCAACTTGAGAAGAGGAGGCCTCAATGCTAAAATGAAATTTAAAGCTGTAACTGTTCCAACCTACAAGGAATCCAACAAAATAAGTATAGAAAACTGGTAAACTACACGTGAATACTAAAGGACATATATACCTGTTGATCAACAGTTTTTGACCGCAACGGACGCACTATAAGGGGCTGGAGCAAAGGTTGATATAAAGGCTCAAGCAGCTCAGACACCTCACTACCAGTCCGACTAGCCAAAAGGGCCAAACATGATTGCACATTCTTTCTCACAGTAATAGATACATTAGGATTGAATAACTCTGAAGCAAGAAACTCAACTACTCCTTGAAAACTTTGCCTGCGAGGCTCACTGTTTGCTTCATCCACATTATTCACCACTCGAAGAACCTGTGTAAGAACCTGACTTGTATCTTCCTGCTCTTTGGTGGCATAAATAGGTAGCTTTTTAAGCACATACACCAGACTCCGAACAATTCTAACTTGGAAAAGGCACAAAGTCTCAACAGTAACCTTTCCAACCAATGCACCAAGTCCCATAACACCTCCCATTTGTGCTTGCCATGTACTTCCATAACAACAATGCAAAAGACGGGGCAGCAGTTGCTCAAAAACTGGAATGCGCACGCTGGCAGGTGGTGAATATACAGGATTCATTGATGGACTGGAGACAATCATAGGAGTACCCGGGCCTCCTCTTGACATCAGCATGTCAGCATGCTTTGAGCGAGCAAGAAACAACAGTGTTTCAGCAAACACATTTAGAGCATCAAGAGCAGCTTTCGCATGGAGCCTATTTTCATCTGTTAGCACATCAACCAAAGCATCTAAGAAGATTAAAGGATCCAACTCCTTTAGGTTGGAAGCAGTGCTACTTTTAGACCTGGAGTTAATGTTTCCATTTGAGGACAGCATTGGTCCCCCACGCCCAGCAGTAGGAACTGAAGCATTAGTTGAGGTATAATCAATGTGAAATATAATTGCAAAGTGGTGGCAAATATTAACAACAAAATTGTCCTTGGAGTCATTAAGATCTGGTTCTGCACTTGCAGCAATGACAGTCATTAATAAAATCTTGAAAACTGACTTTTCTGCCATAAGTTGGGTCTTCGTCTTCACTCCTAAATCAGTCTACAAAAATGATCCACTAATTGTCATTCAAGTATCAGAATATATATCATAGCATAATACAGATATGTTTCAGTGATTCGTAACAAATATTACAAATATTTAAGAAAAAAGGCTGACAAAGAAAAAATAGGCCAACAGATCAAAAAAGCTAGAGAATGCATGATATTACATACAGTGATAATACATGTAACTTCTATTGGCACTTCCGAAAAATAGGTTAATAATAAAAATGCCATTGATACAAGATTTTCTAAGAGTTGAACAAGTCTCTAGACCAGTCCATGCATTTGAAGAAGATACAACAAGTACCAAGTGAAAACATACAACTAGAACATGAGAGCTGCAAATGCTTGCAAATGATATTACTTCGTACTTTTAAAAACTGTATAATAAAATTTTGTACCTTATAACCAGAAAACATAAGCTACAGAAAGCACATACATGTTGTGCTTCAAATACACAATCAATTAAGTTGCTAACAGGTGCAATTTTCAGCAAGACAGTTCTACATTCAACTCACCTTCAAATCTGATGTCTCCGGCCTGGAAGAAGATGTATCTGGGGTAGAAACTAACAAAGATGACAATTGTCTCGGTGTGTACCCCTCATCAACAAAATTTCCTGGCAAATTAAGCTGAGAAGCCAAGCAAACACAAATAAATTTCAAAGCCTGCTTTCGGTAGAAAGCATCCATGCCACTTTTTTTGTGCATAACAGCTGCTACAGCAAGATTTATACATCGATCCAGTGGCACCAAGAATGGAGTTGAGGGCTCAAATGTAAGAATCAAGCGCAGCCCATGCTCTGGGTTCTCCTTGCATTCTAGTGCAAGGGGCTCCTTGAGAAATCTTCTGTTACGACCACCTAACTTGCCAAGTAATTGCAATGCTTTTCCACCCCAAGGATAGGGTGCAGGCCTCAGGTGAGACCATAAGGCTAAAATCACCTCTGACATCACATTAGCCATACTAGGCTCCAGAAAATCAGGATTCAAACTATCCACCCAAAACTCCAGAGTTCTTAAACCTAAGCTCACTAGTTCATCACCTCCATTGAGACACAAAACCAAAGGCTTCATCAGACGTGGAAGATATGGTAACAATGAACTTAACCGAGCAGGTAAGGTTAAGCAAAGTTCCAACAAGAGGTCTCCCATATCATTCCCCATTGGACCCTCAAGCATTGTTAATAGCATATTTAGGCAGGGTTGTAAAGAAGGAACCAAGTCACGCAATAAGAGTTCAAATTTGCATCCAGCAAGGGCTCTAAACATTGTCCGAAGAAGTTGCATATAACCAAGAGGCTTATCAATTTCAGTGGCATTTTTCATGCAAACTTCCATTATAACTGGCACATGAGGCTGCAATATACGTTCAAAATCTGCAGGGGCTTTAACAACAGCACCAAATATACACCGAAAGAGGTGCAAGACCAATTTTCCTGGAGGTGAATCTGGATGCTGTAAAACGTCGAGTTTATTGTTAACAAAAAAATTAACCAAAACATCTGCAAAAGGCCGGTACACTTTAGAAGCTTGCAAAAGGGAGGAAAATATATGAACAAGCTGAGTGTTGGAAATCATGCACTCAAAAAGCTCTGGCATACACAATGAGAACATGTCCATTAGATCTCGAGGTTCCATAATAGCCAAAATCTGGGAAAAGAGATTAAGCATTTCTTTCTCCTCCTCCTTCTCCTTGAAGAGAGCTAAGCAATGCACACCACTCTTTAATACACCAGAGGCTTTCCACACCTGCTGAAAGTCAAATTAAGACAAAGGCAATCCCACAAAGATACCTTTAATAGAAACAATCATCTTATGAAAAATACCTCATCTTCCCTCATCCCTCTGAACGCTTGATATGCTGGTACATTAGATGAAGATGAAGCAAGCACATGTTGATGGGTTCCATGAGCGGACGGAGAAACCTTTAAAAGCAGAAATGTTACAAGGAAATTAAGGTCAAGTGACATGAGTAATACAAACATTAAATCAGTGAAAAACCTGCGATCGGGGCAAATGTGCATGAGTGATGCTCCATATAATAGTCTTCATTCCTGAAAATGAATAAAGCCAAAGATTGGTCAGTTTTGACATGAAATCATTAACAATGGATTAACGCAGATTTAAGTTAGAGTAGCAAGTATTGCAGTTTTTAGGAACTCTGCCAATGCTTATTACCCAGTATTGCATCAAAAGAAAAATAAGAGAAAATAATAGAAAAAGATCAATTACCCATGACCAAGGTCTTAATCAAATTTTTACAGTCAGTAACTTCCTTTGAATGCTCCACAGGAACCTGTAAATTTAAAACTGCCTGCAACAAATGAATATATCCAAAATTTAGGAAGACAGTCTTGAAAAACATTAAATTTGATGCTTAAGTAAGGAAACAGGTAGCAAATTGAAAAAATGAAAAGTGAAGCGAAGAAAATGAAAAGTGCAGGAACATTGCAATGAACTATTCAAATTCTTCTCATCTTCTTCCCACCAGAAGGAATACTAATCCAATTTCAGCACTACATGACAAAAAATTTAAAAGTTGGCAAATTTCTTGATAATATAAAATAGCACAAGAAGCTTTGATTAGATCATCTTTTGAACATTGTCCTATAATGATCAATTTTGTTTTGGATATTTGAACCACCTTATGATTTGGGAAACCAAAATGTACTTTGTAAAGCCAACATTTTGCTTGGATCATCTCTCTTGGTAAAAGTAACACAGATGATATTATGCAAAGAATATTTCTGTAGACTGTTGTAGACAAAGGAAAGACAATTGTCAATTGTAAATGGGTTTTTACAGTAAAGTATATAGCTTATGGATCTGTTGTATGGTATAAGCACGTTTAGTAGCTAAGGGTTTCATACAAACCAATGGTGTAGACTAAGAGGAGACGTTCTTTCTAAAGACTAAGCTGAATACAATCAGGGTATTAATCTCTCTTGCAGCAAACTTAGATTGGCTTTTACAGCAACTAGGTGTAAAGAACATCTTTCTAAATGGTGACCTATCAAAGGAAGCATTCATGGATCTGCCTCTTAAATTTAAAGGACTACAACAAACTAGGTGTGTAGGCTAAGGAAGTTACATGGATTAAAGCAATCTCCCAGGGTTTAGTTTGAGAAATTCACTAAGGCCATGACTACGGTTTTGTTTAAGGTTAAACTAATCACACCCTCTTCTTTAAACAAAATGGTGGTAAGATTACTATCCTAATAGTCTATGTGGACGATATTATTCTTATGAGAGATGATCTTAGTGAAATACAGAAGGTGAAATGAGTGCTTGTGAATGATTTCAAAATAAACGACCTAGGGCAGCTGAGGTAATTCCTAGGAATGGAAGTGGTTATGAGCAAGAAAGGCATATATATATATATGTCACAAAGAAAATACATTTCAAATATGCTGCAGGAGGTGCAAATGTTATGGTATAAACCTAGTGATATACCAATTGAGCATAATCTAAATTTTGATAGTATCGATAAGGATGCACCTGGGGGTGGATGCGAATCGAGCCAAGCCCGAACACCCTTGGCTTGAGTTTGGCTCGAATTTATAACTCAAATTTATGGCTCGGATATATAGCTCAAATTCATGGTTTGAATTTGTGGCTCATTAACCAAACAACATCGTTTAACAATTATATAACATAATTTGAATCAAGCCATGAGTCAAGTTCGAACTGAATTGAGTAATCTATCCAGTTCATGAGCCAAACCGAATCGAACTCTCTATAGTTTGAGTTTGGCTTGGTTTTAAAACGAGTTGAATCTCTTAACTCGAATACGGTTCATATTCAAAGTAAATAAATTCGAATCGAACCTAATCGAGCCAAGCCAGCTTTCGAACCCGAGCTAGCTCAATCCGGATCCAACCTTAGATGCACCAATGAAGAGAGGTAGGTATCAAAGATTTGTTGATCCCATACAAGACCAGACAGAGGTTTGCTGTGAGTGTTGTAAGTTAACACATGTCCCAAGGAAAAGCACTTGAAGGCTATATTTCAAATATTAAGGTACCTTAAGATGACTACTGCTAAAGGTGTTCTTTTTCTGGAAAGAATATTGATTGAGAAATTGAATTATTCACTGATTCAGATGGGGTAGAGTCTGTAAGTGATAGAAAGTCTATTTTAGGCTATTGTAATTTTGTATGGGGTAATTTGGTGACCTGGAGGAGTAAAAAACAAGTTTTGGTAGCTAGAAGCAGCATCAAGGCTGAATTTAGAGCCATGGCACGGGGAATTTGTGAAGTAATATGGCTTATGAGACTTCTAACTAAGCTAAAAATTGTGAGTGACGAGCCTATAAAGCTTTATTGTGATAATAAAGCAACCGTTAGCATTGCACATAATCATGTGCATGATTACCTGACTAAGCATGTTGAAATAGAAAAGACACTTTATAAAGGAGAAAATGGAAGAGAGGATTGTCATGATTATCTACCTTCTACAAGTCAACAGACAATGGATGTCCTTACAAAAGACTGCCTAGACAAGGGTTTGAGCAGCTAACTTCCAAGCTAAGAATGTTGGATATTTATTCACTGGATTGAGGGCAAGTATATGAATTATCTAGTCAGGTTATAATATGATTAAGTTAGCTATTATTTAGTAAATTTTAAAATGTTTTAGCTTTATCTTATTCTATTGTTATCTACTTATTTGTAACTAGTCTGTACAAGGCATTGCAATGTAACATAAATAAAGTACAGCAATAAAAGCAAAAAACAAAAGAATCTACTGTTTTTCAAATCAGTTAACTAAAATCCAAGTAACCAAAACAACCTGCACCGGAAGTTCAAGCTTTGACCTCAAAGTAGCACGATCCTTTCCCTCCTCACCCTCCTCCAACAACTATCACCATAAAAGGGAACATATAAGTTGTCAGCACTGATAGAATGAAAATTCAACAAGAACCAAGAGACAAGCTTTTGAATTTTGAATGGAAGAAGCTCATTAGAAATAAAGAGAAAGGCACATCAAACACACATAATTAGATGCATTGTCAAACATAACAACATATAAATGATTTTATTCAACTACAAATTGCTCAATAACTTTCTAATAATAAACCAGTAAGTTATTGTTACAAATCCAGCTTAATATGCAACTGGCAAAGAAAAAAATAGTCTTCTTAAATGCATGCAATTTTGAAGCAAAATAAAGTTTCAATATAATTGCTTTAGACTTTAAGACCAGAAATTTTAAGGTTGTGTTTAATGCGTGGGAAAAACATGCGAATTGATTTTTTTTGTGGGATTATAATACCAATCCCAGGATTGTTATTGCACAAAGGGCAGGAAAAACTATCCTAGGTCCACCAATTAATTTTATGCACATAGGATAATTGATTCCATGAAAAACCATGGAATTTTGTCTTGCTATGCATTTTCTGCCAGTTAGAATAGCCAACTCTCATCTCATATTCATATATCACAAAAAAGGTAATAATTTTGTGTTGAAAACTGTGGATAAGTTCAGACATATACTCCATCTACTCTCCATTTTTATTTATTTATCGATTTTTTATAAGATACAATCCACTGCATATTTTGTAACAGATTTATGCCCATTCTGAACACTAAATAAAAAAGAACAAATACAAGCATCCCAATGAAAAAAACAAGATTTAATAAACCCCCAAAAATATTATCATATTTATCTAATCTGACAACACAAACTACACATAAGCTCCATGAAAGCATGACACATTAACCCCAAAAAGAAAATTCCCTTCAACTGCTTAAAGCATGTAAATTGTTGGCATTTAGGTTAATTTAACTAGTAAATACCATCAGCCAAGTGCTGTGAAAACAAAGCATTAACAATCAGAATTCAACAACTGAGCAAAGGAAAGCTCTCTAAGAAAAGAAATAAGGTCAGGCAATTCAGCAGATTTATATTTAAAAAACCATCACTGCTAAGCAACTAAATTATAGCAAGCATCACAGAAGCAAATAAAACCTTATATAGCAATCACAGATTACCTGAGGAATGGTACGCTTGAAAGTACTAAATTTCCCCACAAAAGCATCCAAAATGCGACCCTAGAGAAAATTATATGTCAGTCCAAGAACAAAACAACAGCAATTCACAGAATTTACCAATCAAGAGTTATCTCACAGAATAATCAGATTGAAACTCATACCAATAGAATCCGTGCTTCATCCATGGAATGCTGGTCAACACCTTTCTCAAAAATTGGCTCAACCTACATCCCAAAGAACACATTACATGAATTTATGTCTAAAAAGAATGATACAATATAAAAATTTTAAGTTTTTGTAAGCCAGTAAAGTATATAAGGAATAGAGTTTTTCATGCACCAGATTCAACATTAGCCGAGCGCAAGTAGTATGAATACTTAGTGACAATGAAGCATCATGCATGTTGCTTGAGAACAGATAAATAATCCGTGATAGCTGCAATACCAAAATACACATTTGTTAGCATTGTGAAAAAGACAATTCTGTAGGTAAAAGATCTGGCAGCAACTGATCAAAATGAGTTGTGAAACAGTCACCAATCAAATGCTTGCAATATATATGACAGGAGAAAAAACGCAAGAATACAGAAGACAAAATAGATGGCAGGAATGGCACATAATCATAATATAGATCCAGATTCAATCAACTGACTACCTCAACAACCATCTCTACTGTTCAGATTGCAACATCACTCAAAAGGAAAATTGAACTTCACAGTAGTAGTGTTTTGGATCACATTCAAGGACTTCTAGAGATCATACTTCATATATCTTTTTGTTTTAATGAGTAAAAGGAAACAAAATAGAAATATTCAAACATGAAAAAAATCAAATTGCAGATCAGAAACAGCATTCATCAAAGACTCATCACACATCTGTATTCCCTAACTAGATTAAATTAGAGGTTTGGACCACAAACAATTTTATGCCAGAATTCTGTAACTATGTCAGGAATCAAAGACAGATTCTTAATTGACGAAGATCAATTAAAAACAAGAAATATGCACCAGAAAATATGAAGATGCTATATGAGTAACCACATAGCAGCAGCTGATTATTATCTAGATTTTGGAACTGATAACTTGACCTAAACCATGCAATCAAAGCAACTCCTTCTCAGGAATGAAATACTGAAAGGGGGGTGGGGGGGTATTTGCAAAGAGCAGTGACTGGAATTGGAGGAACAAAATTGAGAGAAAACAATATTTACCTTAATAGAAACCTGAATTCATTTGTTTTAAAAGAGACTAGCCAAGGACAAAACAAACACACACGCCAGTGACATTAATAATGACAACAGTCCAAAAATCTTTTGAAGACATCAAATGAAAATAAACACCCCACACCACAACAACTTAGTTGAACTTGATACCTAAGTTATGGAACAATAGGAAAACAATATAAATGCCATATTAGATGAAAAAAGAAGCCCATAATTAGCCTTCTAACATCTCATAAAAGAAACACCTGTGATAATGTAAGGTCTCCCCGAACGTGGTGAACAATCTCTGCTAGTAGACTATAAGCCAGCGGCCTTAATGTCTCAAAACATGCGCGCCCAGTTCCAACAAGGACCCTGAAATGGATAATTAACAAAAAAATAATATTGGCATCCATCAAAACATGAAAAAAACCAGGAAACAGTTATTGGAAATATGCAACAGAAAGAAGCTTAGAGATTCACATCAAGCAAACAGAAATCTTTGGTGATATTAATTCTTCCTCATAAAAGAGTAAAATTATAGTTCGATGATTTGACAAAGCTTTTTCATGCACCCTTTTCAGAGTCATGAACAATTATGGGCTATGCAAAAGTATTGTACTTCCAGAAAAAGAATTACAAATTCTGGCAACTTGGACAAAACTTTTATTTAGTTATTAGCATACACCAAGAGTTACTCCTCTGGCATTTCCTTTATTTTGTAGTGTTGCTCCAATCACTGATATCATGTTTTGCAACCAACTCAATTTTAGCTTAACCATTTCTCATAAAAACCTTTAGCAACCTAAACACAACTTCGGGCAACAGATCAAAATTTGTATACTGTCATTAGAATAAACACATTCTTCCATTTATTTTCTGGAAACAAATGGCCTTCAAGGGGAGAAACTATTCAAGCATGTACAATTGATGCTTTTGCATAGAGCCAAATAGCAGATATAGACAACAGAGAAGTCCTGACTTCAAAAAAAAAAAAAAAAGAACAGAATGAGCTCAAGAAGCTAGTGTTAACAAACCGTCCCCAGTCAAGTTGAATAAAACATTTTTCTAATCATTCAACCAGCAACACATTTACACAAGAAAGTAAAAAATGAAATATAAAAATATAAATAACATGCAACAAAAAAATAAATAAGGTTCATCACTTTTAAAAATTACTGCTACAACGTTAAAATTCACCGATTCTTTCATATTAACCAACTACATTACATTTTCTTGAAGTGAGCTAAGTGGTTCATAAGATTACTTGTTTTACTATCCATCAATTCATTGTTCTAACTTGATTACTACTGCCTTAAACTTTAAGTGCAGTGAATGTCAGGGTAGAGCGAGAGAAATCCATAAGTAATAAGATAATCACAGTACTTAAGCATATAACATCTATTTTAACCTATTTTACTGACAAAATCTATTGGCACACTAAGTTATATTTCTCATGATAAAGAAAAATGAAAAAATAAAAATTCTTGCATTTAACAATTATTGTTTCAAATCATATCTTAACTGTTGAATTTACCTCTCTTCCAATAGTGTGTCAATCAACGGAAATAAACCCCTCTTATAATCTGTCCCCAGAACATGTTTTAAAGCTACTAACAATTCCTGCATAAAACACATTTCCATGCAAAACATTTAATACAATGGAGGAACAATTTGAAAATAATAAAAATTAAGGGGCAAGAAAACATTACCTTTCTAATAGACACAGAGTCTGAACATGTGACAAGCAAATTTACAATGCTTTTACATATGCTTTCTTCATGAGGCTTGATATAATCAGAAAAACTCTTCAACAGGTAAGTTAAAAAAGAAACTGTCTGCAACCTTGAAGAAAACGAAATTAGTAAACGTCCACAACCAGTAAAATATAAGCTATACATAAATATAGATATTTGACTGTGTGTGCTTAAATGGACAAACGGCACAAGCAAACAGAAAAAGTACTTTATTTCTTCCATCAGATCATGCGGGATTTATTCAACATCTTATTATTCAATGACCTTCTTGACTTGCCCACTTTTCAGGACACCAAGCCGTATGAGATTACACAAAAAAAATTTCACCAGTTTAGGTAATTATCCAGCCCATTTTGGTAGGGTTTCAATGAAAATTTTCTTTTAACCTTTTAACTGGCCAAAACAAGGCTTGAGAGGTTGTGTTCAAGTACTGTCCTTGGTGCACTACAGAAGTGTGTTTGAGCTTCAAGGATGTTACAGGATCCTTAGATTGTCTTAATGTGTACTGCTGACCTCTCCTCTCGTCTATAGACTAAATGGATAAAGGTTCATTCCTTGTGGATTATGAATCACTGGAAAGCAAGGCTTTACCATAATTCAAGCTCAGAAGGAATTATCATTAAACATAATGTGACAACTAAGGATGGAAATTCCCTTTACAATCACTAAGTAGGTCTGGCTTGGGAATTCCTAAAAGCATCTCGCCTTGCTATAGAAGCAATATGCAATACTTGAATGGCTTGATTTCCAATCTCGCTAACAACATCAATAATTCAAGAAAAATAAACAACTCAGTGATCACATAAAATTACCATAAAAGTAGTATCATCCCAGCACAATTAATCTAGATGTCCAAAAAACCAAGCTATAACACTATTATCTACTTAGGCCTCACCTCATACACAAATTTTAGTGCACTGAATAAAATGGTCATAACAAATAACACAATAACCAAGTATAACTCACCTTAACTTGTGCACCTTTAAGCTCAATAAAGTGAGACTTCAAATGGGGAGGAACCTTTTCAGGACCCGGGACAGATATAGCAGCAACCATTAGAGGCAACAGGTGAGGAATATTGGTTTGAACAAGACGACTATACAACTGAAATAAAAACATGACCACAAGTGGACTCTCAGTTATTATCTTGAACGACCTGCTACTTGGATTAAGTTGGACAGTCCCAGTGTACCCCCCGGCACCAGTAATCCCTTGGTCAGAAGAAGTAGAAGTATTCACAGGCTTTACATCCTCTACACCAGCTGCTCCATTCTCAAAGAAGTGACTAACTGTCAATCTAAAGTTCTGGTAGATTTTGCATACGAAATCTAAGAATGGCTGAACTTCATTTTCCAATGTAGGCCTAAAATTCCGGAGCAGATCAAATATAATACGAATACAGATCAATCCATTTTCTTCATTATCAGTGGTTAATACTTGCATTGCAACCTTCAAGAGATCCTGAACAAAAGGGCGAAGAACTTCACTGTGAGGAAGCCGATTGAGGATCTCCACAACAATGTTTCTTAGCTTGTGCTCAGGATTGTCTTGAAATTGAGGTTTCGTGATTTGTAAGAGAATCACAGAGAATGCACGGAAGTACCATTTAAGGAAATTCAAGTACTCTGCTGTGTGGGCAATCTCCAGACTGTCCCTTACCTCCATTGCCATCTGTAACCTCACTTGAATTTCTGTTTCAAAATCAAGAAGACAACGAATTATACCCAGAACTATAGTATAATGCACAAAGAAAAACCATTTACCTGAAAAATTAAGTTAAAAGACAGCATAAACAAAAAAAAAAAAGCAGAAAATCAAAATTTTAGTTTAAACTTATTTGACCTGGAAAAATAATTTAGCTTCTATAACAGCAGTTAGCCTCTAATACTATCATAGGTCATATCTTAATCAAAAATTCTCTATAGTGTAGGTTTCTGGTACTGTGGTACGGATAATTTCTCTTAAGAAACAAAAATGACACACTATTCTCGTTTGAATATAAGTTTCAGAAAACAAAATAGAGTAATAATTCAAACAGCAAGAGTGAGAGAGAGTGTGCATACGGAGGTCGGGCTCGACAAGGCGGCGCGAGTGTTGCTCGAAATTCTGAATAGGACTCATTTTGAGGCGGTGAATCGAGCGTAAAACCAAAATTTAAAACGCCTAGCTTTAAGTGTATTTAGCTTACACTTGATCGATGAACTGTAGTTGGTGTGTTAAGTTTGAGTGAATATATGAATTTAAGCAGAACAGTGATCCTAAAATTGAAACCGAAAATTAGTTTTGGAGAAAGTGTGAAATTAGGGTTTATGAGAAAAAGGCGCTTTCTTTCAAGAGGGAAATTTCACCAGACAGGCCATCTGGAGAAGCCTCTGAGCTGGCGAAAGAATTGCTGGGAATTGCATCCTCCTAGACTAAATAATTAGGCCAAGGGTCTTTCTCCCACCCAAGGTATACTAAAAACTCAACTTATACCCATGAACTTTTAAAAACTCAAATATCAACCCTTTATCCAATTTCTAATAGAATTATGTATAAAACCGCTATTTTACTATAAATATTAAAAAATATATATTTTTATCACATTTTCACCTCACCAGTTTTGAAATTTGACATTTAACCCCAACCTTAACTTTTTCAATTTTGAAAAATAACATCTTTCCCCCCAAATCCTTAAGTTTTGATCTTCCTCTCCAGTGACAATCCGACTACAATAACTCATCTTCGACAACCATCCACCTATAGTGGCTCATCTCCAACAACCATCTCTTTGTCTATGTCGACAAAGAGATGAAGAAATGTTATCTTTCGTCTCTGTCAACGATAGAAGCTCGTTTGTTCATCGACGAAGACGAAAAGACAATTGCTGGAGATAAACTATCATAGTTTGATGGTCGTCGAAGATAAGTCAGCATAGCAAAATTGTCATCAGAGAGGAAGAAAGAAACTTAGGGATTTGAGGGAGAAAATACCACTTTTCAAAATTGGAAAAGTTAAGGTTATGGTGAAATATTAATTTTTAAAACTTGGGAGAATAAGAAAAATCATATATTTTTTAATATTTTTGATAAAATAACAGTTTTACCTTTGACTGTAATAGAAAATTCTAATAGAAATTAAGTGACGGAAATGTATTTAGATTTTTAAAAATTAACAAGTGTGAGTTTGTAATTTCATTATACCTTAAATGGGAATAAGTCTTTTGGCTAAATAATTATGATATATTTACTGTGGAAATTAGCTTCATTTATGTAAGTACATGATGTATGTTTCCACACCTAACTTAAATAAATATGTACGTATGTATAATAGTAGAAAAAGTGTTTAAGGTATTTAGCACAAGATGTTTATTCAATTTGAATAATTAATTCTATTTAATTTACTAATAAACAAATCATTTTGAAGAATGTTTACTTAAAGGTATCCTTCATTTGACTAGTCTTACATATTTCAATGTTTAAAGTAAAAATGTTTAAAACCAGTTAACCGAATAAATATGAAAACCAATGAGGTTGTGATTCCCATAAATGATGACAATATGAGAAATCATGCAGCGTTTTTAACTTATAGTAGGCCATTGTGCCTTAGTAGTGGTTTTTTTGAAGGTTTGAGCCTCAAAATACCACAAACCCTGCAAATGGCAATATTAAATGAGGTATCAATAACATGTTAACAAAATTTATAACTAAATATTAGGTGTTGGAAATAATATGTGTAATTTTGTGTATTCAAAAACAATAATTTTCCATACCAAATTCAATTTGTATTCCAGATATGATCCAAAGCATTCCATTTTCATGATTTTCACAACAAAACTTGCTCTCATGCACTTTGTATGGAATGTCAATACAGGGAGACCATTTATGTGTTTATTGTGGAGGAGAAAAAGAAGCAAAAATTCTTTATAATTTTTCATGTGTTCATCTATCTGGAAAGGCAGTTTTTGGACATACATATATCAATTAGATTGTTATTTAATTACCTCCAACTGCCCTTTGATAATCTAAAGTAATCGGTTTGGGTCGACCCATTATAGATGGATTGGGCTTAATATTTCCACTCACATATAACGAGAGATTCGAATTATATAGTTAGACACAGAAATCTTATATGATAGTACAATTCATATTTATGAATTTGATATGTGACCTTGTGAGAAACTTGTACTTGAGAGCTAATTATTATACATCTATCAAAAATAACAGTCACTTCAATCTAAATAAAACAAAAAAAAAAAATTAGTCTCATTGTTTTTTAAACTTATTTGATAACACTAACTATCTTTAATCTCTCAATTATTATTGTGTTATTTTTCTATATATTCATGATCAAGTCTATTTTCTCATTGAGCGACAAAATCGGTTGGTCAATGGACACATGTAATTTATATAAATTTTCCTCTTCTACTCACAATTCTCAATTTAAACTATAGTTATTTTTCTAGTTATGTTCCATAAACCAAATCATGTGTAGCCATAAATGTCAAGTTAAAATAGCAAACACTAAGAGTAAATATCAAATAACAGTAAAAAGTCTAAAAGTACTGAAATGAGGTAAACCTCATAAAGTCTCACACATTGAGAAAGTAAGGATTCATCCCCTCACGACTTCAATTGGTCAACTTACTTATGTACACATGATATAAACACATGCTATAGTGTGTATTCTCCATAAATGTTATTACATAAATATTGTATAGATTTTAGTTCAGTCGCTCTACCCCAATGCCAAACTTGAGTTTTTAAACATCTTTCCAAACTTTAAAGTATTTATATTTATTAAAAACTCACATCTGACATTCATAAATTATTTGAACATGGGAAATCCAAATAGATCATTATCAAATGTATCTATCTGTGATCTTATCTTGATTGATCATCAATGTGACATTTTGACTCTGACAATTCTTTTCTTGAGAAATTCGTCTCTTATTAGCACACTCTTCCAGTGCCACCTTTCTTAAGAATTATGTCTCATCTTGATTTGATCTCTCAATGCCAAAGACGATTGCTCATGTGAGTAAGTTAATTCTAATTTGTGTGATATTATAATATTGTTGAGTTTTCAAACAAAAATGATGTGTATACAGAAAAAACCCAAGAATTTTGAGATGCAAGTTCAAAATAGAATGAACTTGAATTCATAGTTTTTGATGTTGTGTCACTAGTATAATATATAAGCTTAACAACTTATCAATAATAGTCAATGCAATCCAAGAGATTTAACATATATAAGATATATATTTCTTGAAACAAGTTTGGTCAAAGGATCAATGACCATATAATGCGTAAAAATGTATTGTACACTCACTTTTCTCTTGGAATTGATGTGTCTTACAAAATTGTGTTTAGTGTCATATGTTTGGTTCTACTACAAAATTTAGGATTTTTTTATGAAAAGTTATCTCAACTTAATTATCATCTATACCCAAATTCACGAAGAATTTTCTTAACCAAATAGTTTCTTACACAATTACTGAATAGGTTATAAACTAAGTTTCCATTGTGAATAAAGTTATGCATATCTATTTCTTACAATTCTATGATATGGGTTATTTTGTAGAAAGAATGCATAATTAAAAGTATATTTACATTAGTCTAAATCACTTCCCTAGCTGGTATCTAAATAACCAATCAAACACAAAATTGATCTTTGATAACATAAACAATGATCCACAATGCCCTTAGATATTTTCAATATCCTTTTGACAGTCTTTCAGTGTTCTTTTCTAGGATTTGACTAATATCGACTAATCAGCCCAACAACAAAACAAATGTTTGGGTATGTATGCACTATGACATATATGTTAGACCTCCGATGGTATTTCAATACAATACTATTGACATTTCTTTTCTTTTATCTTGAATTTTAAGACATATCTCTTGACTCAATAATTTACCATTTGACATAAGAGTATCAACAAGTTTACAATTTACCATATTGAATCGTTTTAGAATCTTTTGAATATAATGCTCTTATAACATAGTCAAAAGTATCTTTGAACGGTTTCTCTTGATATTAATTCCTAATATATAATTTGTCATACCCTTAATCTTCATGTCAAAATTCATAGATAACCATCATTTCATAGTCATTATATACTCCAAATCGTTTTCAACTACTAACACATCATTTATGTAAAAAGATAAAATTGCAAATTTATCATTAGACTTCATTATATAGATATAATGGTCTTGTTTAGTCATCTTAAAGTTATAAGACGTTATAACTTTATGAATTTCAAGTACCACTACCTGTATGACTATTTTAGGTCTTATATTGATTTTTGAAGTTTTCACACTCTAAGCTTCTAACCCTTAACAATGAAATCTATAAGTTGTTTCATGTAGATCTTTTCGTCAAGTTTTCCATTTAGAAAAACTGTCTTGACATTCATATGATGCAACTATAAATTTAAATGTGTTACTACAAATAAAATTAAATAGATTAAAGTAAATCTTATAACTGGCGAAATTGTTTATTCATAATTTATACCTTTTTATTAAGTATAACCTCTTGCTGCAAAGTGAGTTTTATATCTAATTATTAAGCCTTTCACCTTACATTTGATTTAGGGAATTTATTTGTTCTTAATGGATTTTTGATTTGGTGGTAAGTCAGTCAAACTCCAAACTTGGTTTATTTCCATGTTTTTTATCAATTCTTCCAATGCTTCTTGTCATTTTGTTATCAAGGGATGTGTTTTTTAGGTTTTTCATCATCTTAAAGAGTGGTAATGAAAATCTTGTTGTCAATTTCAATGCATTATTTAGGTACTTTTGGATGATAACTTATATGCAATTAGGGATCATTTGCTTCTATTGTCTGAAATAGGTTTAGAGGTCAGTTTTATTGCTCCTACTAGGTTAAGATGAATTAAGCAAACAATTAAGAATCATTACTCTCATTATCCAAAACAGATTGGAGTTCAATCTCATTTGTTCCCACTGTTTAGAATAGGCAAAAGTACTACCTCTTGTGACTTAACTAATGGCCGTTGAGAAATACCTATTTTTATTCTTCTTCGATCTCATATAGATGAAGACCTTTATCAATATCATTTCTATTAAGAAAAAAATCTTCTATAAATATATTACATTTTAATATAATTTTAGTTAATCTTTCAAAAAAATCCTCTCTTACCCTTTAGAGTGTTTAACATACCTTATAAAGATACATTTCTATCATTTTGGTTCTAATTTTCCAAAAATTATGGAAAAAAGTCATGGATAACCATTGCTGACCTTTAAGGTCACAATAACTTTAAATCAGGTATTCTATCCATCCAAAACTCATAAGGTTTTAAAAGTAACTGATTTAATAGACTCTCAGTTAAGTACATAGGTTGTAGTTAACATCATATGATGTTGGAAGATTTATCTATGTCATCATTAACCTAACTATTTCCAATAGAGTTCAATTTCTCTTTTTTGCTACATCACTTTGTTGCAGAGTTTTTGGAATTATTCGTTGTTTTACTATTCTTTTTTCATTGCATAGTCTCTTGAACTTTTTATATGAATACTCAAGACTTTGGTTAATTCTTAAAGTTTTATACTTTTGTTTAATTGACTTTTAATCTCATTTATATGGTGTCTAAAATAATCTACTACTTTCAACTTATAGAAGATCAAGTAGATAAGAACAAATTGAGTATAGTCATTTGTAAAAGTAATGAAATATGAGATATCATATTTGACTTTACATTTATAAAAACACTTATGCATAAGTATACTAATTGTAAATGAAGTTAAGTTTTTACAACTTTGTCAAATGATTTTTTAATAGTTTTCTTGTTAGACAATGTTCACATGTAAGTAATTTAAATTATACGAAAGGTTTTAATAAACCTTCATTGACCAGTCTGTTCATTCTATTTTGGCCAATGTGTTATAATCTAGCATGCTATTTATTTGCATTTATATCCATACTTTTGGGAGTGACAAATAATCAAAAACTAACATTATCATTATCATAACAACAAGTGTCCAAACTCATAAAACCATCAATGACAAACCAAATCTATTGAAATCACTTCAATTATAAATATTTGACAAAATTCCTAAAGAAATTCAAATTATACCCTAGTTTAAGTATAACAAGCACCAAGACTAAAATTTGTCGAATATCAATAACATATAAGACTTTATGTAAGTATAGGATTCAGTCACCTTGCAAAACTAATTTGCGTTGCCTACATGAATCCATCTCGCCTCATTCAGAATTTGACAAAATTCCACAAAAGTTCCTTTGTCATAAGTTACATGGTCTGTGACTCATGAGTATACAGTCCATATAGAATAAAACTTAGTTAGTTGTACAGTACTGAAAATTAATGTTTTATCACTTAAAGTAGAATGAGACAATACCTTTTTTAACTCTATGTATTCATAAGCAAAATAACCCATGTTGCTATGATTGCAACATGCCATCTTGATTTTGTCTCTTTTTCTAGTACATTTGTCACTCTTTCATTTTAATTTCTTGTTCTTATTCTTGTTCTTTGAGTCTTGTACAACCTTTTTCCCTTTCTTGGACTTGTACCTCTTATGTTTGAAGCCATAAATAACTCTTGAAACTCAACTTTGCAACATATGCATAAGTACCTAGTCTAACTACCTCAAGGTGCTTGTCTTTTAGTTTAATGTGGCAAGAAATATCAACAAAAGTCGTTATATTCTCATTATGGGTCATATGCACCTTTATATGTTCCCAACTTTTGAGAAGAGATCGTTTTACTGCATGAACTTGTTATTCATTTATCAGGTTGTACTTGATTGACTTCAATTCTATAATAATATTTGACATGTTCCTTAAACATTATTTCATCGACTTGTTGGAGACCTTTTTATATGTTAAATTTGACGGTTAACTGCTTTAGTTTAGAGATTGTTGTTCCTTCAAACTTTTCTTTCAAAAACATACTTATGACATATGTCGTTAAACATTATTGGTATTCATATACCAAATCATCTATAGACCTATTCAAGATACCATACAAAGTGAGTCTTTTTTCTTACATACATGATATACGTTCACATCATATTTGTGTAAGATACTATTTGAATTTTGTCCCTTAGTCAATTGTGGCTCTTCCATAACCTGATTCATGGCCTCCAAGGTGTCTTGCTTATCTATGATATATTGTATTTTAGATGTCATACATTATAATTATTCTTATTCAGTTTTTCACCCTTATTCAAATACGTTATAATATTCTAGGATGCCTTAGTTAGTAAGATCACAAAGACATATCAAATATAGCATTAACTAATGTAATTAAATACACACTAATTGTCGCAATTATGCATTAAAAATTAAAATATCTCACATAAGATATAAAATTGAAAAGTTTATTGTGTTCCCAATCATTTTTCATGACTCAAATGTTTGATATTTTAAAATTTAATCCAATTACAGTAATATTTATTCTGGATGATAATTTCATTAAACTCTATTAATCTCAGAATTTTCATATTTAACATTTATAATATGTGATACAACAAATGCATTAATACTATGACTAGAACCATTTTATCATCTCGTATAATTTTTGAGTCACTTTATCTATAATAAAGTCTTTATGTTGTTTGCAATAGGTCAAACACCTTGTATTTCATTGATTTGAGAATAACAATAAAACGATGGATTTTCTCACATACATTACTATGCATCACTTTTTAACAAGTTGTAATGTATCAACACAATCCTAAGAGTTCTCCACATTCTTGAACTAGACAAGATCATTTATTACAAAAGTCCAATGGTCTAGTATGGATATAAGTAGACTATATATCATCTTTTTTTCCAATAAAAGTTTTTGACTTACTTTTTAAGTCTAAATTTTTATATTTTGTATATATAGTCTCAATATGCACCATTAGATTATCATATTATCACAACATATATTATATGCGATGGTTCTTAGTCAATAGGCTTATATGAATTAGAAAAATGTGTTTTGAGACACCAATACATGTTTGCATGAGTCGAAATAAGGTATTACATATTTTTACGTATTATAGGACTTATAAAATTTGTTCCAAGCAACGATCAGAGCATAACATAGCTACCATGCACCAAAAAGCAACATTCAAAATGGGTCAGTTAATCGGGTTTTCCACGCGCTATCACCCGCCAAACATGGTCTCACGCATCAAAACAATGTTGCACGTGCTTATCATGCATTGGAGCTAAGTTGCATATGCCTATACATGCCAAGAAATGGTTCGCATACCCGCTTACACTCTAGGAAAGACTTTTCATTGACTGATGAACAATCATTTAACCCATTAGTGTTGGCTGGTTTGGGTTGCCCAATTGACTAAATGAGTTGAGCCATTGACCAATGGGTTTGGGTGACCAGTTAACCAAACGGGTTAGTTAATCGGGTTTCCCCAACTCGTTTACAACTTGTAATACTGAAGAACCCTAATTTTCTTGTTTGTTCAATTTGTTGACTCTAATCGATAATCAGCTGCAAAAGTTTGGGGCTTTGGAAGAGCTCATGTCAATGATCCTAGACAAAGTATTGTCTTGTCTCAAAGTTGTTGGAATATGATGAAACGATGACTTAGGCGTCACTGTGTGGGTCTCGGTTTTTGGCTCTGAATTTGTCGATTCAAGGTTGTTTTCGACACAATTTATTCAACAAAATATGTAAACGATATCCAATAATCATACTAACATGTTCCCAAACTAAATTTCATGCAAGTTGCCCGATTTGATTCATACCTAAAAATTAAATTTTAATAAATTTAATTCAAAAAAATCCAATCTAGAGTATGAATATATAGAATCATAGGTCTGCATCAACCTAGACTCTGATACTAATGTTGGAAATAATATGCCTAATTTTGTGTATTTGAAAACAATATATTTGTGTACCCAAATGCAATTCTATATTCAAAATGTGATCCAAAGCGCTCCATTTTCATGATTTCCATAACACAATTTACTCTCATGCACTTTGTATGGAATGTCAACGCTAAGAGACCATTTCTGTGTTTATTAGAAAGGAGAAGAAGAAGCAAAAATTATTCTGTAATTTTTCATATGCGTTCATCCATCTAGGAAGACAATTTTTCGATATATATATATACATAACAATCCAACTGCCATCTAACCATTCCCTAACTATCCTTTGACAGTATAAAGAAATCGGATCAAATCGACTTGTCATAGGTGGACCCAAACTAATATTAGAAAATTGAACTATCTAGTTTTTTTATGTACACAATCTAAAAAATCTATGTCTAACCTTTGATGATGACTTTACACCTTCTAGAGCACGAAGAGTCTCTTAGAATCCCAAAGTTTATCTGTTTGGTAAAATTGGACAGGGTTTCTAATCATAATAAAAAAAATGAAGAGTCTTTTAGAACCTATGTCTTATATTTTTCATAGTATATAACGCTAATTGAACAATCCTTAATTGAGCAAAACGCTTGTCATGTTCAACCAAACAATTTTCCTTCACAAAGAAAAAAGAGGAATGAAAATTCCTTAATTGAACAAAACTCTTGTCATGTTTAGCCAAGCTTAAGAGATGGTAAAAAAAAAAAAATGATATTAATGCTTTACAAGTTTGAATGCTTCTACAACTATCACATCAAAGTTGTATAATGTGTAGTCCCTAGACAAATAAAACAAATACTATTTTTTAGACAATATTCTCTATGATAATAGGATTGATTCTTGCACAATTCATAAGATTCAATAGCTTAATTTATCCTTATACATAACACTGATTTAACATTAGTTTACTATAAATCATGAGATTCAATGACTTAATTTTCTCATTGTACATAGCATTAGTTTATAAAAATTATTATTTTTAATTGCACTCTCATGGTTATATATAAGCACCTCGTCTAATAATAAAATAATTATCCAATTTACTTTTTTATTTTTCATTTTAAACATTTCTTAGCCATGACTATAACAAATTTTCTCCATAGTTGATAACACAACATGATTCTTCTCCATATTTTTTTTTACATAATCTTGGTGTCTTTTTAGTCTTGTAATCGTTGAATAGGGAGAACTACTAAACTTAAGGTCGTGTTCAAATGATTGGAAGCTAAGAGCATACTTGACTTTATTGATGAGTTAATTCCTCAACCTCTTAAAACTACTCTAACTTATTTTCAATGGACTTGATGTAATAACATGATTCTTTATTGTCTCATCAATGTTGCTTCTCTAGATTTGCCAATAACATTATTTATGCAACCATAACTCGTGAGGTTAGCATTGACTTACAAGATCAGTTCTCACTGAAGAATACCCCTTGGATATTTGAGATAAGACATGCAATCTCTAATCATAGTCTAGGAACAAATTTTTATTATCACTTATTATATTGGCTTAAAATGTTATTATGATTAACTGTCATTATATTGGACCATAGTAGTCTTGTTCATATTGATAACCCCATGAATTTTCTCATGAGTTTCAATGATTCTTATAATGTTGCTTGCAACCAAATTTTTTTAATTGATCCACTACCACAAGTCAACAAAGTTATATCTTATTATTACAAAAAGAATTTCAAAGGTTCATATCCCAAACCCTTTCTATAAACATTGAGCAATCAACGATAGTTGCCTCTAATTAGACTTGCAAGTGCAATTCCCAACCTCATAACCATTGTAGCTATTATGACATTGATGGTCACAATGACTCTCAATGTAGGAGAAAACAAAAAAACATTCCACCAAAAATGAACTCATCCAAGCATTCCAATTCTAAGCCTCCACCTCTTATAGTTGCTATTATATCTTCATAAGAAAGTCTTAATAATGTCTTATCATTCAGTCTGAAGCAATTTTATCAGCTTCTTGCTCTCATTCCTTCTGGTAATGCCACCCTTTTAGCAAAATATTGCAAGTTCATTTTCTTGCTTCATATCTTGTATTTTTCCTAATTTATAGGTCATAGATGTACCAAATGCTATTTGGGAGAAAAGAGAAACATATAATTAGATGACCTTATGAAAATTATTTCAATGAAAAGGGCATTCCTACAAAAGCGAAACTACTCCAAATGAATGTAGGATTTGAAACATTGTAAAAAAAATTAACAATTTAATATTTTAAAAAAGAAAAAAAATCAATTAAGTCTCCTTGGAATTGTTCAGTTGTCTATTTCTTAGAAAAATATTAAGTTAAAAAAATGAATCTCAAGATTAGCAATAAATTACAAACCTTTAAATAGTACTCTAAAATGGATATGACATCCAATACCAAACATAAGAGAATTCTTACAAAAATAGTGCAATGCAAAAACATTTTCAAAATTTGACATAAAATCTAGTTTTTGACAAATACACATTAATCAACAAGATAGATATAAAGTTGCATTCACAATATTATTCAAATAATATGAGTGAAATATAATGTCATTTGGATTTAAAAAATGCCTTATAAAATTTTCAAAATGAATGAAATTTTTAATCATTATTCCAAAATTTTAATAGCATACATAGATGATGTTTTAATATACTGGGAAAAAGAACTATTTCCCACCTAACTTTTAGGTCATTCTCAAACCTATACTCACGGGAGATGAAAAATCTCTATTCCCACATATGACCAAACTATCATCCAAATTTTCAGTTAGAGACAAAGGTAAAATCGTTATTTTACCTATAAACTTTAAAACTTTAAAATTTCACCATTTTCCCCCTCCAAGTTTTAAAAACTAACACCTTAACCCATCTTCAAAGTTTGAAAAGTTTAAATTTCACTCTTATGGTTTGCTTCCTTCTTCGGCCAGCACCAACGACCGACGCATTCTATCGATCTCTCATCTCTGATTACAAAGGATGACGAAGGATGACCTTTCGTCACCCAAATCTGGACGATGAAGCATCATCTAGATCTGGAAGAACAGATGAAGGACGACGCTTCCTCGTCCTTCGTCATCGCGTCTGGATGACACGACGAAGCTTCGTCGTCTAGGTATGTTGCAAGTGAATTCTCGAAATCCAAATGCTCTTCCCTAGCTCCAAAGATCAATGAATTCATTTTTGAATTGAGAATCTTTCGAACAAACTCTAGAAGTGACTTTAACCATTATTGAAACAAACAATAAAAAGGAAAAGGAAAAGATATCAGAAAGTATGTTGCAAGTGAATTCTCCAAATCCAAATGCTCTTACAAAGCTTGATAAAATTCATTTTAAATATTTAAAAAAGGAACAGCAAAAATTGTTCTTTCAAAAAATAATGAAATTGAACCTACTATAATTCATTTAAAAACTCTAAAACTAGGAAAAGTAGTTCTCCAAAGAAACATCAGTAAATGTTTTATTTATAAAAGAGAAAATTCAAAACGAAGATAAAGTAATTTTAATAAAAAATGTTTATCCAAAAGGATTTCATTTTGTTTCAAATGATTTAAGAAATACTCAAAAGTTTTATGAGTTCATCTTAGTAGACTAAGACACTTGTGAATTCAAGCACTATCCAAGTAGAGAAAATCTTGATTTCATCAACCATTCTTGGCAAAAT
Organism: Mangifera indica; assembly: GCF_011075055.1. Taxonomy (NCBI): domain Eukaryota; kingdom Viridiplantae; phylum Streptophyta; class Magnoliopsida; order Sapindales; family Anacardiaceae; genus Mangifera; species Mangifera indica. The sequence continues at coordinate 19,115,050 of NC_058137.1, read as the reverse complement.
ATCATGGATGTCTTCAATCTTTCTGAATGGGGTAAGATTCTATCAAAACCCAAAAGATTTCCTTAGATATTTGACTCTCTTAATTATACATACTCGGATTACTAAAAATGTTTGGTTTTATGTCATGCTATTTCAAAGCAATCAATTCAAACGCTCCTAAGTGATAAATTTCAAAAGAAACACTATATTTAAATTTCCTTATTGGTGTTTTTCAAATTAAAACTCGTGAAATCAAATTAAAACAATACTATTAATCTATAGAAGATTTTACAGAGTTTCTCAAAAGGTGTTTTTCAAAATAAAAAAAGGAATATAAAAATTCCCTCCAACAAAGCTCATTATAGCTCCATTCAAACATAAAAAAAAATTGCTCAGACAAAAGTTGTGAGATTCCTTGCAAAGCTGAAGACACAAGGCAATAATCAAGCTTCCATATAAGGTTTAAGACAAAATTCAATAATCAAAATTCTCCACAAAAGGTAGAAGATTCTCTAAAAAGATGCTTGTAAAATTCAATAAAGTAATAATTCTATGATTGATTTCAAAATAAAAAATAAGAGCAATACTATGTGTACCCACTTTGGATACACAAATGTATACACACTTATATGTGTCATCATATGATTGGTTATTGTTTTATTCTTAATTCAAAATCATCCAATCACATGATGACACATATAAATATGTATACATTTGTGTACCCAAAGTGGGTACACATAGTTTTATTGAAAAAATAATTGTTATAGCTCAACCATTGTAGTATAAATGGATGTAAATCTCTGAGGAGACTCGACAACGTTTTCATTTTAACAAATTTTTTAAAAGATTTCTCTCAGAGAAAAAACTGTTATTTTTTATTTGAGCGTAATTTTATTGAGATAAGAAGATATTGATCTGCAATAATTCCGTGATTTCGTAAATGATGGTCAAAGCTTTTTCAGCCCTTTTTTTTTTTCTAAATGAAGCGCGATTTCAAAATTAGACTAGACTGGTTGGTTCAACCAAGAATTGACTCTAAACTCGATTTGGTTTATACAAAAAACTAGTTTGACGATTGACTTGATCAAACTTGGTCTAAACTGACGAATCAACCAAACTAGCTAGAACTGAAAAAACTGGGTTTGACCAAAGTCAATGCCCTAATTAGGTTAACTTAAACGTTATTCCCCCCAAGAAAGAAAATTTCACCTATTAGCCTTACACAACGCTGCTAAAGTTCTCTTTCACAGTTTCACCTGTCAGCCTTACACAACGCAATCTCTCTTACTTTTTCAGTTTAGCTTCAATTTCGGGAGAATTTGTTGATGCTTTTTCAGGTTTTTCACTTGTCTTTCACCTTGTGTTTTTATTACTAGTTATACATGTCTTTGAGTATGTTTTATGCATTTTTATTAACTAATTAAAGAAATATGACTTGAGACAACATGAATTTACCTCTGTTATCTATAGTTCAAGTGTTCTCGTTCATTCAACTGATGAGAAATATTCTGATTTTCATTTTCCTATTAAAGTTTTTTCTCCCCTATAATAATGTGATTGGGTAACTTATTGCATTTAGAGATTGCTCTGCCTTTGCTACATGCAGAGCAGCAACTCTATTTGTATAGTTCTAAAATGAGGTCAACCAGAGAAGTAGTAGATGAACCATCTGTTCTTTAGATATGCAAAAAACACTTAGTAAATGCCAACATTGAAATGAGAATAGAAATTATAAAGTCATTATATGAACTTTTTATTTTTATAACAGATGGTTGTAATGTCCTTGCATAAAATCAAATTTAGCTTTTACCTAGTCCATATTAAATTGTTTCTTGCCTTCAAGCCCTAGTAATCTGAATCATTACACTCCAGGAATTAAGTTTAGCAGATTCTTCTATCATAGAATAATGCAATTGTTCCCCTTTTTTTTCCTTGGTGGATTGAGTTAGTCTTTTTTTTTTTTTTTCAGTTTACATGGTTATACATGTCTTTGAGTCTGTTTCATGCATTCTTATTAACTAATTACAGAAACATGACTTGAGACAACATGTCTTCTTAATTTTGATTGCATGATGCAATACTTATACAATAGTGCTTTAACCGTGAAATCAGTCAGATCTTATAGGATATACTTCTATTAATGATGTTGTTGGTTAAAGGCTTAAGAGATTATAAATTTGTAATTAATATTTCATGATTTATTTTGTAAAATGTTAAATTAGAAGATGTTGTAGAATTAAATGTAATGCTTTCTTTCTTTTCCCCTGTGAAATGGATAATATATCATCAAAGTCAACACCATCTTCTAAAGCAAAATCTAGAGAGCAAACATTTTCTGAATGTTCCATACGACAAAAAAAGGATATAACATGGAAGTATATCGATGAGGGAACTAATTTTAATGGGAAGAAAGTGTCAATATGTGGATTTTGTCAAAAACAAATAATAGGCAGAGGTATTAATAAAATGAAACAATATCTAGTTGGAGAAAAATGTAATGTTGATCCTTGTAAGAAAGTTACTAGAGATGTTTAATTTCGAGCAAAAAAGTCATTACAAAAAAATATTAAAAAAGCCAAAGAAAGAGGAGAATTATATAATGATAACGATGATATTCAAAAGATTCTTTCACATCAGTCTACAAGTTCCTCTAAAGGAAAAAGAAGAGCAAATGTTAAATTGACACATATTTCAAAATGCCTTGTGATCTTTCTCAACCTAGCATCAATGCACGCATGCCAAGTAAAAAAAGATGACATGACACTGACTTGGAAATTGCCTTATGGTTTTACGATACATGTATTCCTATGAATGTAGTGAATCTGCTTTTTACCAAACCGCAATAAGCAAGATAACAAATATGAGTCATGGATATAAGGGCTTATCTTATCATGTTTTATGTGTAAATTTGTTGAAAAACGCTAAGCAACATGTAAAATTAATTCTTGACTCTTATCAAAGCACTTGGGATGAAACAAAATTTTCCATTATGGTTGATGGTTGGACATATACAAAACAGAAGTCTTTAATTAATTTCTTAGTATATTATCTTAGATGGATTACATTTGTCAAATCAATTGATGCTTCAGATTTATCCACAAATGCAGATACTTTATGTAATTTGTTTGAAGAAATGGTTAAATGGGTGGGTCCTCAAAAGGTAGTTCATATGGTGATTGATAATGGAGTGAGCTACAAAGTTGTACGATATTTACTTTTTGAGAGATTTCCTCACATTAGTTGGTCACTATGTGCTACTCGTTGTATTAATTTAAGGGTAAAGGACAATTTTTCACCCAAATTTTAGCTCAATCTAAAAAATATACATATGACAGGTGAAAAACCCAAATACCAATCCATTCATAAACTGTCGTTAAATTTTCTGTTAAATACAAGGGTAAAATCGTTATTTAACAATAATATTAAAAAATATATAATTTTATCTCTTTTTCCCTTCATATTTTAAAAATTAACATTTAAGCCCATAATTGAATCCCCCCCCCCCCCCCCCTCATCCCTAATTTTTTCTTCGCCCTAAACCTCCTCTTTTCGGCTACTGATGCCCAATGTGGTTGGAGGTTAAATGACGAGCATCGTCCTTCATTAGACGATGGAGTATTATCCATTCTCTAGATGATGCTTGTCGTCCAGATTTGGATGATGCTCTGTCATCCAAAGATTTGGATGACGAAATATAGTCCAGATTTGGATGACACTTGTCATAATTGGACGATGATCATCGTTTAGAAGATAACCTTTGGACTAAGACTCTTCCACCATTGGTCGGCCATCGCCGAAGAAAGTGACTAGATTTCAGGGGAAAAAATGAATTTTTTAAAACTTAATTCAAAAGAAAAATGTTAGTTTTTCAAATTAAAAGGGAAAATGAGATAAAAATTTAATTATTTTAATATTACTATTAAAATGACGAATTTACCCTTTAACCACAACATAAAATATGTGGATGTGTCCTAACAAAGTAAACTTTGGATGGGTATTTGAGTTTTTCATCCGTCATGGGTATATATTTATCATTTCAACAAAACTTGGGTGAGAAATTGTCCTTTTCCCTTAATTTAATAATGAAGGACATATGAAAAATGTCTCATGTGCTTGGGCAATCTTGCTTCTAAGATAACAATTTTTGTTTATAATCATAGATAGACTTTGAATTGGTTAAGAAAAAGGCCTAATCAGAGTCTTGGAGCCACTAATTTTATGATTTGCAGGCTTTGATTATTAATGCAGATTACAAAAAATTTTTGAAGATGCAAAAGGGTAAAGAGGTTAAACAAATTACACTTGATGAAAATGACAAAAAAATATTGAAGAGTATAGAGGAGAACTTGATTATGATGAGTTAGAAAATATGTTTGATGAAAAATATCCAAAAGATATTGAAGAGTTATGTTCTTATGTTTCTAAATGCTGGTTTGAAATCAATAAGTTCCTTAAACTCATTTGTATTTCAAATTTATGTTAAATTATAATTTTATTATATTTTTATAGGTGATAAAGATGACAAAATGGTGACACTTGATGACCATGATAATGATGAAAACTGGTTAGAGTTTTTGTCGTAGAGTGTGAATTTTTTTATAAAGATATTTGAAATTGTTTTATTGTTTTGCTTCTTTTGAGTTTTTTCTCTTATTTCAATGAATTAAAATTTATGATTCCAAGAAATAAATATATTTTGTTATTATAGATGATTGTACAAATTTATTTTTACTGAGCTTTATATAGTTTATATTTAAAATACGTGTTAAATTATTGATTTTATTTAATAAAATTTATTATAATTTGATAATAAATTAAGTTGGCCAATTGAACTAATCAAATTATAAGTCAGTAAGAACTAATCCAATTTGAAAAATATTAGATTAAACCATAATATTTCAATTGATCAAAATCTATCAATTTTAATTGGACCAATAATGCTGCCAACACGGCACCTGTTTTAACGTTAACCTCCAATCAATAATGTCTGACCTACCGTTTTAAAAATATATACATATCATAGTAATTTCATAATCTATTCCAGTAAATCTAAAATTACCATACCGTGAATCAAACTTGCTTAAACATAAAGCTGTAGTAATCTTAGGATTTTGAGGTTTCAATGGCATTTTAAAGATATATGACGAAAACATTAACAAAATGGGATGAAAAAGAATTGTAAGGGTCAAAATCCCTCAGCGTTTGTTACTGTAGTTAAATTTTTTTTGGTTTCTCAATTTCTTTTTTTTTTTTTTTTTTTTTTTATATTTCGATCTCCCTTAAAGGATTATGACTAGTGGTAATGTATGCACCTTCTTCAGGGTTCGAGCAAAATACATAAAAAGATATTATGAAAGAAATATGTAGAAACATGGGTATTCATTTCCAAAACAAGCATAATAAAATTATGCATACGTATTTTTGATACACAATTTAAATACACAGATAATATATTATTGTGTGATTTGATTATTTTGAATTAAAGATAAAATAACTTTTACTCATATAATAACAAATCATCTGTGTATACAAATTGTGCAACAAAAAATTGTACGCATAACAGTACGCAAACAGGAAACAGGAAGAGGCCACAAGAATCAAAGTTAAGCAAGACTTGAAGACAGCATGTCCATAATTTTTCCAAGTGAATGTACCATAAAAAGTAAACATCTCCCATCATGATAATTTAACATTTAAATATAGCTTATGAGATGTGAACAGCTTTTCTTTGGGAGAAAAATAAAGAAGAGAGATGCTAGAAAACAAAGATAAATGTCCTCTCCGAACTCAAGCACTGGCTGTGGCTGACAATAGGCCATTGTGCCTGAGTAGTGGCTCCGGTGAAGGTTCACGCCCTCGGAATGCAATGAACACCTACATAGCAAATCATATGATCATACTAACATCATTTATCAAGGCAAAAATAAAATAACTAAAAAAAAGACATCATCCTTTCACAAATTGTTGAAAAAAAAAATGATAATAATAATAATAATAACACCCAGGATATTTAACAGTTGTGAGTCTAACCTCCAATGGCGGTTTTCCGCCCCCAAGAGCAAGAATGGTCTCTCGGAACCTATGCCCAGTATCTTTGACAGCCTGTTGTACATGATAGTCAATATTTTGTAAAGAGTGCAAAAATGAACAGAATTTTGAGATGCTCAAGTAAAGCTAAGAAAATTGTTAGAAAGAAAAAGATTGCTTTTATAACCATCCCTTGCAGCAACATTTGGATTCTATTTTTATGATGATGCAATCCGATCACAAATATAACATGCACTAGATATGTTTTAGCTAATTAGAATAATAAGGACCATACATAATGAAAATCTAAAACGCAACATATAAAATTCAACCAGCGCATGCATCCTTTCATACTTAGATTTCGAAAAACTTCAGGAACATTTCACCAAATTCACAAACCCAATCACTTGTGGCCAATTTACTCATAGAAAGACTTCACATTTCTTCATAATGACCCCACAATCTTGGTCATAATCACTTGACATGAACAAGTTTTGTTCACAATGTAAAGGGCATTCCTATTCCAAGTTTTATGAGACACTAAATGCATTATAAGTAAAATATAAAAAAATCAGCCAGATGCTAAACGGAGAGGATTTATAGTCAGATGCTAATTAACAAAGAATACAGGAGAGAGAAATGAAGCCAAGGTTTTGTGCAGGTCTATGGGTCAGTCCTTGACAGCCCTTGCCATCACCATACCTTGCTGTCATCCAATCCGGCATCCTCAAATGCTGAGAAAGCATCAGCAGACAACACCTCAGCCCACTGCAAAATTAATACTTCCATTTTCAGATTGCAGAGAAAACAATGCAGGAAAGGAGAAAAACAACGCAGATTTTGTTTTAGAACATGGGTGCACAATTCCAAACTTAGCAGGAAAAACACGTAAAACATAAAAACACAACAATATAAATTAAATTGATGACCTTGTAACTGTAATACCCAGCAGCATATCCACCTGATAAACACAAGAATTAATCAGTGGCTATGTTTAAGTGAAAAATTGCATCAGAATACAGCAGCAAGGTCAAATAAATTAAATATACAAACCTGCAAATATATGGTTGAAGCTACAAAGGAACCTATCCTCAGGTAGGGAAGGAATCACTTGTGTTTTCTTAGAAACCCTTTGATCAACATCATAAATAGATTCTGACCCACCAGGGACAAAACTTGTGTGCAGCTCCAAATCTAAACTTGCAAATTTCAACTGAAAAAATACATTCCAATGGGGAACAACCACGGCATATTATGTATCTGTATATTCACTTCACTCATCAAAATGTAAAGCACAAAATTATGATTTAGTTTTCCCAAAAGATATCCTATCACATCTACCAAAGAATGTACCCAAAAAAATTCCACGGAAAATTACTACATCTTCCACAAACCTGACGAAGGCTAAGGGAGCCAGCACGAAAAGTCCTTGCAGCAAGCAGCTTCTTATACACATCTTCTGGGAGACTCTCTCCAGTTTCGTAGTGCTTTGCAATGCTCATCAAAGTATCCCTGCAGCAAAAACATGTGAAATGTCATCACATCGTGTAAATCTACAATGATACAATCAAGACTATGAAAATTATTCTAACAATGCCTATATAAAGCTGACAAAAACAATTTTTCCAGTGAAAAATGAATCAATATTTCATACAACAAAGCAAGATCCTAATTAAGGATCATATCCTGAGGTCAACTCTTAGTAAAGGAAAAAAATCAATCTAAACAAATCAAATCAACAAACAAATAATTCTAAGATGTACACAAATTTACATCAGAATAAAAGGGAGAGATTTTAGGGATTTAATGGGAATGATTTCAGGAATCTCCAACAGTCCTCAAGCTGGAAAATGAATATCCTCCTCCCCAGCTTGCTTGTTATTTCCTGAAATCTCAAAGTGGGAAGGCCTTAGTTAAGACATCAGCTAGCTGGTTGCCTGAGAAGACAAAATAAGTGGTTATCAATCCGCTGTCCAACTTCTCCTCTATGAAGTGTCTATCAATTTCAATATGTTTGGTCTGGTCATGCTGGACTGGATTGTGGGCTATGCTAATTGCAGATTTGTTGTCACAATACAACCTCATTAGTCCACTTCTTTCAATCTTAAGATCATTCAAAATAATATTTAACCATAGAAGTTCACAAATTGCATGTCACATTGCCCGAAATTCAGCTTCGACACTTGATCTTGCGACAACGCTTAGTTTCTTACTCCTCCAAGTGACTAGGTTACCTGCTATAAATGTGTAATAACCTGTTGTAGACCTATTCACCACAGATCCAGCATAATCTACATAACTATAGGCTTCAACTATTAATTCTTCTCCCTTTTTATATAGTATACCTTTTCCTGGAGTAGCCTTCAAGTATTGGAGAATTCTTAGCACTGCTTGTAAGTGTTCTTCTGTTGGCTCATGCATAAATTGACTCACAATGCTTACAACATATGCTATGTTTGGTCTAGTGTGGGAGAGATAAATTAATCTTCCTACCAAACGTTGGTACCTCCCTTTGTCCACTGTACTACTTTCTCTATTTGCACAAGTTCTGTGATTTAGATCTATATGAGTACTAGAAGCCTCACAGAAAATCATTCCGGTATCCTTATGGAGATCAAGGATATATTTCTGCGATAGAAATATTCCCTGCTTGGAATATGCAACTTCAATTCCAAGAAAATATTTTAGTCTCCCAAGCTCTTTTATTTCAAATTCTTGGGTTAACTGATCTTGGAACCTTCTCTTTTCTTCAACATCATCTCCTGCAATGATTATATCATCGACATACACTAGCAAAATGGTAATCTTCCCATTACTCGAATGCTTAACAAATAGAGTATGATCACCCTGACTTTGCTTATATCCAATCCTTAACATTGCTTTCGTAAACCTTCCAAACCAAGCTCTTGTGATTGTTTTAATCCATAAAGGGCCTTTCTCAATTTACAAACCTTGTTGAGGCCAAATTTCATATCAAATCCCAGTGCCAATTCCATTAACACTTCTTCATCTAAGTCCCTGTGAAGGAATGCATTCTTCACCTCAAATTGCTAAAGATCCCATTCAAATTGTGCTACAAGAGACAAAAGAATTCTGACTGTATTCATTTTTACCACTAGAGCAAAAGTTTCTAGATAGTCGACTCCATATGTTTGGATACAACCCTTTGCAACTAACCTCACCTTGTACCTCTCAAGAGACCTAACAACTTTGAATTTCAAAGTATATATCCATTTGTAGCCAACTATAGTTTTCCCTTTTGGTCTAGTAATTACCTCCCAAATTTTATTTTTTTCCAAAGCATTCATTTCCTCCATTGCAAGTGCCTAATTTCTGTCCTTTAAGGCTTCCAGAAAATTTTTTGGAATTTCAACTTTATCAACAGTAGCAAGGAAGCTTTTGTGTTGTGGGGATAATCTCTGAAAAGAAATAAAATTGGATATAGGATTTTGTGTACATTTTCTGGTTCCTTTTCTCATGGCTATGGGAAGGTCAAGGGTAGGATCATAGACGGATTCAGGTTGGTCAATTTCATGATGAGTGCTTGGTTGATCATGTATTCGGAATGGTTATTTCAGTACCTGAACTTGGATTAAAATCTTGAATTTGCTTTGTCACTGGCCTAGATTGTACTCTCTTTGACTACTACTTCAACTATCTAGATGAAGGAGCTTCAGAATTATTAGAGGCCAAAAGACTTGTTCCCATCCAGGGTTAGATGTAATTCCAACATTTTACTCTCCAACTTTCAAAAACCCAAAGTCTCATCCATAAGCAAAATTCTGTTAAAATTAAGGGCAAAATTGTTATTTAACAAAAAAAATTTAAAAACTAAAAATTTATCACATTTTTACCCTTCAGTTTGAAAATCTAATAATTCCCCCCAATTCAAAGTTTGAAAAATAGCAATTTCACCCCTAAGGTTTTGAAACCATTGCCAAAAATGACAAACGCGTTTGTCCTCCCACCTGTGTTACCTCTCCCTGCCGACTTGTTTCCACCCACCGATTAAGTGATTACCTTCGACGAAGACAAGAGGAAATCATTGTCGTTGGTGGGTAGGAACAAGCTGGGAGGAGATAAGCTAAGAAAGAGAGCCAACGTGGCCGGAGACAACAAACTTCGCCATCTGTAGCAATGGTTTCAAAATCTTAGGGATGAAATTGCCACTTTTCAAACTTTGGGTGAGCAAAAATTGTTAGATTTTCAAACTGAGGGGCGAAAATATAATAAAACTTTAGTTTTTAAAATTTTTTTGTTAAATAACAATTTTGCTTTTAACATTAATTGAGTTTTTTAACAAAATTTTACCCATAAGTGAGAGTTTCCTTTTGAAAGTTAGAGGGCATGAGTTTGGGATAACACTTAACCTTGCGTGAGAACAAGTCTTTTGGCCTTATTAGAAATGTCCTCAAGTTTATCAGTCGGTGGCAGATCAAATTCTATTTCCATTTGAGAAGAAGGGGGTATGGTTCATGCATTTAGGATGGTAGTTTCAGCATTGGGATTTTCATTGTTCTTATTTGGAGTTGACTTGGACATAATTTCTAGGAATGGGGCTGAACCTGAATATCCTAAAGAACCCAAAGAATCTAACAAACCCTTATTTTCCTGGTAATTTCTCTCTCCCTAAAGATGAAGTTACACACCTGAGAAAAAAGGTTCAGCTTTATTAAATGTGACAATCAGTTTTTTGCTGAGGGATGGTAACATTTGTACCCTTTTTGGATGCTAGAATATCCTATAAAGACACTTTTGGGCTCTTAGATCTAATTTTGAACGATGTTGCTTATGCATATGAATATATCCAATGCATCCAAACACTTTAAAGAGAAGATTTTTTACATAAACTAGATCAGGGAAAAATTCAGATAACTTGTGAATTGGACTTTTATTTCCAAAGACTTTAGAAAGGAGTCGATTTATTAGGTATACATCAGTTAACACCACTTCACCCCATAAGAATTTAGGCACATTTGCTTGAAACGATAATGAATGTGTGACCTCTAAGAGATGACAATTTTTTTGTTTTGCAACCCCATTTTGTTGGGGTGTTTCAACACATGATGACTCATAAATTATACTCTCTTTTTGAAAGAAAGAAATGGGAAATTGATTAAAATAATCCCTAGCATTATCTAATCCAACTCTTCAAATGTTTTCTCTAAATTGTGTGCTGATCATTTTGTGAAATTGAGGAAATATGGAACCAACCTCTGATTTTTTTTCCTGAGGTAAAGCCACGTTGTACAAGTACAATCATCAATAAATGAGACAAACCACTGAGCCCTTGTCACATTAGAAATTTTAACTAACCCCCAAATATCCAAATGAATAAGAACAAATAGTTTATTTGATTTTATGAAGGTTGAAAGAAAAGAAACACGATGACTTTTAGCAAATTGACATACATCACAATGAAAATCACCAATTGAAAAATTTTGAAAAAGTGAAGGAAATAAATGTCTTAACAAAGGAAAGGGAGGACGGCCAAGATGTAAATGATGAAACTAGATCTCAGTGATTTTAGAATCAGGACCTTGAGCATAACAAGACATTTTAAGTTGATTCTTCCCTAGACAACCAAATAGTTCTTCAAGGAAGTATAACCTATTGCATTCTCTAGCAAATCCAATCATTTTCCCCAAAGTTAGCTTCTAAAAAACACAATGAGATTCATAAAATGTGATCTTACATTTCAGGTCTTTGGCAAGTTTATGGATGGAAATGAGATTAGTTGATAAATTTGGGACATGCAAAACATTCTTCAAAAAGAGTGGAGTTAATTTTATACTTCCCTGTTGCCCGACTTATAATTTTCATTGTCAACATTCTTGTTTCTAGTCTCATTTGACCTTTTTGAGATCAAACCAGATGTTTCTCCCAAAGAAGTGTTCATCACAACGTTCCTCCTATGTTCCTCTCCTCGGATAATAGGGAAAATCTTTGTAATTGAAGGCAACCGCTCTTTCCCTAGGATTTGGATTCAAACCTGAACATTCTTCAGGAGTTAGTCTAGCTAAAAATAAAAAAAATGCGGTCTTGTTCAACAAACTCCAATAGAATCTCTACGTTGTCACTGTACTTCATCTTAAGATCTTGGTAGTGACCCATCTCCAACCATAGCCTATTCATTAGGTTATAATAGTCCTGCATAGACATTGAACCTTGCTTCGTTGATGAAATCTTGGTTTGTAGCTCATAAACCACTGCCATATCCTGCTTTAAAAAGTAGTTCTGCTGAAGAGTGTCCCAAATGACTTTTGCACTTGGTAGAAACATCAAATTGTGGTTGATATCAAGCTGCATGGAGTACCACAACCATGTGTTAGGACCAACGTTTATGTCTCATGTAGGAAAAAAGAAAAGAAAGAAAGGATGGTAGTTGGCAGCAAACAGGAAGACAGAATGACCTCAACTCTATTAACAAGTCAACAACAGGAGAAAGGGACACGTGGCGCAACATTAGAGGAAAAAAAGAAAAGATTAGTTGAAGGAATGGAGAAAAAGGGAGCAGGTGTGCGTGCAGAAAAAAGAGGAGAAAAAATTGAAATGTTGGTGGGAGAGTGCCAGCTTCTTGGAAGCTGAGCAAGGAGAATGTCGGTCTACTGTGTTTTGGGTTTTTGGGAACTCTGGGGAACTAGTATCACTGTATTTTGTGCTTGTGCAAATTCCGAAAATCCTGTTACAGCTTGGTGATTGTTTGATGATTAACAATTGCAACAGCTGGGAAATAGTCATTGTATTGATGAAAGATTGCTGTAATTAAACTGATGAATCAATTAATACAATACATATTTCCTGCTTGATTTACAGATGCATTTTGTTCTTGGGTGAAAAATATTTGCTTTGCTTTGCCATCTGATTAGTGATTGTGTGGTTGAGTGTGGATCTGCCTAGAGTTTCGGAAGCACTGCATAGGTGCCTATCACCATGACATGATCATGAAATCCTTCTCATCCCATGCTGCAAATTTTGGATCAAATGGACTTGGACCAGTGCATTTAGATGGCTTAATTTTCCACGACCGTTCAGGAAAGTTTTGACAATTTGGCTCCATTGCAGGTAATTCTTCACATCAAGGTGATAGGAAGGATTCATGCTTTGCAGCTCACTATTTGACCCATTTGATGAGGATTCAAATGCAACACCAGAGGAATTTGAGGTGGCGTTTGAAATGGTAGACATATTAATACCAAAAGACTCTGAGAATTGGGGAATTGGGGTGTACTAGCAATGAAGGCTGAATTGAAAAATCAGCAATGAAGGCCGATATTAATGGATTGTTTGGCAATGAAGGCTAGGAAAATAATAATAATAATAATAATAATAATAATAATAATAATAATAAAAAGGTGAATAAGTCCTAGGAAAGAGGCTCTAAGACTAGGAAGGAAAGGATAATTTCATTCATACTTTCTATGAATAATTTTACAGTATTTACACAACAAAGCAAGATCCTAATTAAGGATTATATCTTAAGGTCAACTCTTAGAAAAGGAAAAAAATCAATCTAATCAAATCAAATCAACTAACAAATAATTCTAAGATACACACAAATTTACATCAAAATAAAAGGGAGAGATTTTAGGGATTTAATGGGAGTGATTTCAGAAATCTCCAACAAATAGTATCATAAGGGGGTAATTTTACTAAGGTTTCTAACTTTTTTTACTACTGAAAAAAAATGTGTGTGAGAGAGAGAGAGAGAGAGAGAGAGAAAAGATACCTATGATTCTAAAAATCATCAGAATCTGTCCCATATTGATGCTACATTTGACAACTACAAAAGCTATCATAAACTTACTCTACTAAAAGCTTGCCTTTCAATGATGCATAGTTACACCACCACTTTCATAATCAAATATTTCATAACAGGTACTAGATTAAAATTACAACCTCAAATTCAAAACTAAGTAACAAAATACACCATATTTTATACAAGAGCAAATAAAGGTTGTAATGTCAAATAAGTAACTACTAGATGTAAATTGAATTGTAAACCCTTAACATTTTAAAACATTTATTCATCGCTTCTCTTATGTTAATATCAAACAACTTAGATAAATTTTAAAAACAACCCAAAATGCTTACAAAGATAATTACTAAGTCTTAGGTCACACGAAGTTACCTATGGTAACACCAGTTTTCCATGAATTGTGAAGGTAATTCAACTGCATCCCACTCAACATTTCGAATGCCAGCAACTAGGCCTTCATCTTGCTTGGTTAACATATGTTGAAGTGCGTGGCCAAATTCATGAAATACAGTCTCAACCTACAAACAATGCCATGAATCAATATGACTTCCAATAAAGTGTAAACCAGCAGCATGATTGATCCACACCACCAGGAAAATTTCTCATTCTAAATCATGGAACACTCATGAGTCTCTTGGCAGTGAAAAAATGTGAGGAAATGATGTCTTACGGTCAAAACTTTTATGGCGGCTCCATACTTGTTATTGATACACACAACAAAACATGAAGAATATAGAAGAGATAAGGTTTGGCTTCTTCTCTACATACAGAGACCCAAAGCTTCCCAGGCCTATCCATAGTAAGTATACATATACCAGCCTACTGAGTGCTCCTCTGCTGTCCTCTAAAGAGCCAAAATCGAAAGTCATGTAGACAAAAACCATGTGTTTAAACTCACCTCACGAAAGGTCATAAGACTTGGCTTGTCCCCAACTGGCGGTGTTTGGTTGCACACCATGTGTGCAATAGGTAACCTGGCAGCAACCCCATTACGTGACAAAACACGACTTCGAGCAACAACCTCATCCATCCAGGCACCTCCCCGTTTCTCAGATGGACGAGAATATGGATCAAAATAAAAGTATGCAATTGGACTACCAGAAGAATCTTTCACGCAATAGAATCTGACATCACTGTTCCAAACCTGTAACACAATAACCAATGGCAAACAGCATGTAAATTGAAATTGCAAGCTACAAAAGAAAAATGCGGAAAGAAATTGAAGCATTTGATTATTACAGGAGCAAGACCATCAACTGGTTCAATGTCAATTCCAAAAAGTGTCTTCGCAAGGTTGAAAAGGCCATCCATAACTTTTGGCAATGAGAAATAAGGCCGAAGTTCTTCCTGCAGAATTAAGCAGTAGGCCAGGTTAGTTTCTCCAAACAAAGCTAAGTGCAATAATAACCAAATTTAAGCCCAAAAAAATGAAAAAGTAAGTAGTAGAACACATATTGATATAACTTTGGTTGTTATAAGTTTTAAAAACACAGTTTAAGCAGGTATGTTTTTCTTATTTGAATGCACTAATATCCAAGAGATTTTATAAACTAGAACATAAATTATATCTTTAAAAAACTATAACTGAAGCAAAAAAAATTGTATAACTGGCTCACTACAATACATAAATGGAGATTGTATTTCAACTCAGTCATTTTTTTTAACCACAATGATACAATAAGCAGAAAAACTGAATTGATAACACCTTTATATAGGTTTTGAGGGCTGTGTTGATTTTAGCACGTTATGAAGAAGCATGTCTTCACAAAAAAGCATCGCTGAAAGACACACAGGTAGAGAGTGAGAGATTTAACCTCATTGATGTCATATTTTGATTCACGAAGCCTCTCACTCCAAAAATTGATATCCCAATTGCTTAAATCATTAGCTTCTGATGCACCTTGAGCTTTGGAGAAAGCTTTAAGGTCTTCCATATCTACAACAGAGATAAAGATTGATCAATCCATCAAATAAAGTTTTTGAATTTGAGCAGAGAGAAAACTTCTCCCAGAACGATATAACTTTGTTCTTAGAGAATCAAACATAGAAACATAAACATGTCTTCTAAGGAAAAATGTGGCCAAAGTTGTACGGCACTTGGTTAATTGAATTTGAGCAATATGTTCTTATATAGTGGGTGAGTAGATATATCTCGTATCTGCCTATTTATCTATAGCGAGTTATAAAAGAGTGTGCATGCAACACAACAAATAAGAAAATATACAGATATTAAATAAAAATTAAACCAAACAGCTTAATTTTTGAGAGTCAATAAAACAGTATTACATTTAGGGGTCTGAAATGTGTCAAACAAAATGACGAGGTTGCAATTGAGGGGCTAATTTGCATATAATAATATTTGAGGGGCCTAATTTACATTTAGAATATTCTCAAATGTTTAGAGGGGTTTCTACCACATAGATCAGCCTGCTTTTGATGATATCTACAGCCTAATATGAACAAGATCAAACCTTTGAATATCTTAAAAATCATATCTCAGGAGATACCTTGAACAGCAGGGTTCCAAGATGCACTACGAAGCTTTTCCAATAGCTCTATTGCTTTATCAACAGTAGCCATTTTGGTTGCCATGCTGACCTGGTTTAATATGCCACGGTTAGCCAAAAGAAAGGAAGTATATATTAAGACACAAAAGATTCATACCTCAGCATAATTATTGTAGCCAAGGAGCTTTGCTTTTTCCAACCTCAACTTCAATATTTGGTCAATGATTGGAGTATTATCCAAATCGCCACTCGAGGCACGAGTTATATAAGCTCGATAGATTTCTTCACGCAAAGAACGGTTTCGAGCATGTTGCATGACAGACATATAACTTGGAGCATCCAAAGTAATTATCCATGGCCCATTCTCAGCAGTTGCATTTTTGTGCCCCTGATATTAAATACATAAATAAAAGAAGAAATATGAAAATGGAAAAAAAAGCACTAATGTACCAGACTTAATGACTGAAAGATTTTGACATAAAATACCTTGGATACTGCTGTTTGAGCAGCTAATCCAAGAGAAGTAGCAGGCAATCCTTCAATTTCTTTCTTATCTGTCATCAATTTTTCAAACTTCTTTGTGGCATCCAGCACATTCTCTGAAAACTTTTGAGATAGTTTTTCAAGTTCCTGAACATTTAAGTCCAAACAGTCCACCACAAAATAGTAAATAAGTAAAACATACAGCATTTCAATTTCTATGAATAAAGAGGAACGAAGCATCTTCAACTTGCTGAGAGATTGAAGCCCACAGAAAAGTAAAAAGGCATACTTTATCCCTTAGATTTCATCCCATCAATATGCTCCTCTTCAAATATTCTTCTAGTTTGAACAAACAATAAAAATTAAAAAAGAAAAAGCCAATATGCAACATTTCCACAAAAGCAAAGCTTTTTACTCCAGGTTCATATTGACAAAAACACTAACTAACAAGTCAAGAATTTACAAGCTGATTATTGAAAATCTAGATTCCGATAAGCACAAAAAACATAGACAAATATTCTAACATCCAAGGACAATTATGTTATACACTTCTGTTCGCATGAGAGAAAACAGATAACAGAATGGAGAAAATTGAAGTAGGATTTTTTACATACATGAGAACATGCATATACTCAGGCGTTTATAAATATTAACAAAAAAAATCCTAGGATTATTGCTAGAAGTAGCACATGGAACCCAACTTCTACAAATTGTATTAGGACAGTAAATAAATTGTATAAGACAGCAGAGATCAAAGAAATGTTTCCGTGCTAATTTTATGAGTTATGGGTATCTTCCATCTTCATGTTATAAACAAATTCCTTGCAGCCTAGGTGCTTATGCAAATAAAAAATGGAACTGTACTTAAACCAATCCTCATTTTCAACTGGTTCTTACTTAAAATTGAATTATTACTATTAAAATAAACCTGTTCAATTTTGTTAAACTGTTCTCTTTTATCATCTTCAAGCGAAACACCATTGAGAACTGCTTCCTTTATTTGAGCTGCAATAGTGACAAATATAGAACACAAATCAGACTAGATGCTAATACGAAATTAGGAATGCACATTAATAAAGATGTGAAAATTTCTACAAGCTGACCAGAGAACCAAACTTATGAGGCCACAAAACAAAATGGAACAAACAGCCCATAGCACACAAAAAAAAGATGAAAAGAACAAGAAAAACCTCTGCATATAAATTAAAAAACAAGACCAGATGCTTTGCCTGTCAAATCAAAAAAAATAAAACCTACAATTTTTCTAGTTCCAGGACATTACACAACAGAATATAAGACTTTAAAGAGATGATAGGACTTAAAGCTTACATACAACTAAACCAAGTTGACATTTGACAAAGGCAGACCGGTGATTCTCCATAGACACAATAAAAAATTAATTTACTCACATTCCACTATACGTTTTTGAGCTTCACTCAATGAATGCCACTCGGGAGATTCTTGAATAGCCTTGAATGCAGTATAGATGGGTTTACTTTGTCCCAACCTCAGCTGAAACTTCACTTTTTCTGGCTGCATACAGAAGTAATATAATGTAATAACCAAAAGTGTGCAAAAACAATGATATCCAAATAAAGCACCAACTGTATTCAATTGAAATGAAGTCAAGACTATCAGTCATCTGTTTTTCTCAATACCACAACAAAAGGATTGAAATAACTTAAAGATAGAGTCAACCGAGACAAATGCAATTTCCACTAGTCATCCTGGCGCCAAAAATGAGAGATTACTTGATTTCTTATGCCGTTTTCAATTGTATGTGTGCATGTTTTTATGAATAATAGTGTCAAAAATCGCAAACCTGGACTTCTTCAATGGCAGAACGGAGTTCAGGAGTGTCCTTAACAGACTTAAGATGATTGATCAATCCCCAAACCACACTCAACCGATCTAAAATCTTCTCCAATGGCTCCACCAACTTAGGCCAGTTGGGCTCCACTGTTTTCTCCAGTTCCTCCAAATCATTTTCCTACAATCAAATCCCACAAAGCAAAAGCAAAGTTAATGATCACAACACCAAAATTGTATCTTCCGCCGAACATTAAACAAATAAACAAAACATTAACAAATCCAACGATATAGCAAATAAGAGGCCAAACAATCATAGAAGATGATTAAATCCTAACAACCCAATAAAACAGAAAATGCCCAAGAATCGATACACAAAAAAGGTTAAGACTTTCCTACCAAATCAATCAAAACAGAAGAAACCTAGAAACCCAAACACGACAAAAGATCAAAAGGCCATACCAGCTGCTTCAAAAGAGTACGAATCCCAGGCCTAACATGTTCGGCTTTAACGGCATCAAAAGGAGGAAAATCGAAGTCTTGCAACAAAGGATTGGCTTCAACGGACACGTCGGCCATCGGAGGAGTGAGTGAAGAGAAAGCAGAGAAAGAAAAAGTGGGAGAGGTAATTCTGGACTTGTGATTACGATAGTGAAGAGACTGGAGACAGAAAGAGAAACAGGGAGACCAGAGAGGACACAAATAAGATTTGTTCAAATGTTTAGGGGTCAATCGACAAAAAGGAGTTTTAGTTTTGGTAGGAGAGTGTTTTAGTAACGGATGAAGTGAGCGAGAAAAGGAGAGACGTGAAGCCATCAACATGATGAGTATAAGGAGAGTGGAGAGTGGAGGCCTGTTCGCCGAGGGTAGGGAGTATGAAATTACAAATTTGGTCTTCACCATGTTAGTTTTGACAGGAGAGTGCTGATTTTCGTTATTTAACGGAAATGGAAAGGTCATCTATTATTTGTTTTATTTATTGTCAGAGGAGTCTGTATTTGGTCGACGAAACTGGCAGGTACATGAAGTTCAATCTAAATATGTGATTTGAAATAATAAAACCCTACATCAAGTATGGAATAATGTTACACTGCCACTCAAAGATTTTAATTAGGCCAAAAGGTTTATTCCCACCCAAAGTTTTATTGCATTTAATTTTGAAAATCTCAAACACTCATCTATGAGAGATTAAATCTATTAGTTTAAACGATAAAATTATTATTTTATCTGTAATATTAAAAATAAATTAAAATTTAATCTATTTTCCTCCCATAAACCCTAAAAACTAAAAGTTTTTTCCCTAGGTTAAGTTTTAAAAAAAGACATTTCCCCCTTAGTGTTTAGTTTTCAATCTTTGGAGCTATTGCTAAAGACAGAGTTTGTAATACCCTCAAGTATGTTTCAGGGGTGTTTATGTCTTTTGACCCTGTTTTGAGATATTTTTAATTTTATATATATATACATATGTATATATATATATATATACATATATATATACATATGTATATATATATATATATACATATATATATACATATGTATATATATAAATACAAAAAAAAAAAAAAAGATAAAGAGATAAATATGTATATATAAAGAGAGAAAAGTCAAAAAAAGGCAGTTCTACCTTTTTCTATTATCTTCTCCGCCTCTTCCAGAAAAGAAACCTCTTTCATGCTTGTTTTCTTTGTTTTTAGAAGGAAAGTGGATGATTTGAAGGGTTTGAAAGAAAAGTAAGGAAAGAAAAGAAAAAGAAACACTTTTAGAGCTTTGGTAACCAAAAGATCTTTTTTTTTTTCTTTTTTCCTATGTTTGTATATATTGGATGCATGTTATATAAAAATGTTAGTATATTTTGGTATTGATTTAAGGTGGTTTTGGTGATAAGAGGAGGAAGACAAAGAGGAGAAAACCAACTTGCAAAGATTTTGCTTAAAACAAGGTAAGAGGTATTACCTTTGATATGTTTCCTGTTTTAAGCTTTTGGTTCCTTGGATCCATGTTATAAATGATGATTTTGGAGTTGAGAAATGTTGTTTTGCCATTTGGGGTATCTATGTGTGTGATTTTGTTCATGACAGAGAGTTGGATAATATTTACAGTTTTACCACTGATTTCGTCTCATATTTTATCTGATGAATCATGAGTGCTATTATAGCTTGTTGGAAAGTTCTTTGAATCCTCTTTTCAATGATCTATAGCTTGTATGAATTAGAGAGCGTTTAGACTATTAAATGGCATGAACAAAAAAATTGTCTTACCGAATAAACAATAAAGATAGTTTTTTGCCATTGAATTCATCCCACGTTTTGGTTGCCTTATCTGATGAATCATAAGTGCTATTATAGCTTGTTAGAAAGCTCTTTGAATCCTATTTCCAATGATATATAGCATGTATGAATTAGAGACCATTTGGACTGTTAAATATTGTATGAACCAAAAAGACTGCTTTACCCAAATAAACAAAAAATATAGGTTTTTGCCACTGATTTCATCTCACATTTTGACTACCTTATCTAATGAATCATGAGTGCTATTATATCTTGCTGGAAAGCTCTTTGAATTCTCTTTTCAACGATATATAGCTTGTATGAATTAGAGATTGTTTGGACTGCTAAATTGTATGAAAAAAAAGGTTGCCCTGCCAAATAAACAGTTCTGTAAACAGTATTTCACAGTTTTTTGAAAGAAAGAAAGAAAGAAAGAAAAGGAGGAGAAAAAGGAAAGAAAGGAGAGAAAAAGAAAAGAAAAAGGAAAAGGAAAGGAAGAAAGAAAGAAAGGAAAGGAAAGAAATGAGAGAAAAAGAAAAGAAGAAGAAAAGAAAGAAAAGTAAGAAAATGAATTTAGGGCTCAAGATTCAGGGGTCGTCCCAAGAGTATAATCTGGTGAGTTATGAATAGATTTAGATGAAAGCAAGATTAGTAAGATATAAGACACGTATGCATGCTATAAACTATGAAAGGGCACTTTACACTACATTGTTTATAGTAGGGCACATCTATATTAGGATATAGACCCCTAGTAGGGTCCACTCACAATAAAGCATGTTTGTAGTATAACTCAATTTAGATTCAAAAATGGTGTAGTGAGAGAAAGGAAGAGAGCTCGAGCTTAGAAAAGTGTCAAATCCCTATAGTCAGTTTCTAGAAAGTATCAAATAGATACTAAATGGGACAAAGTATGACCCAAATAGTAAAGAATGAACTAGATTATCCCCTCGATTTCTTATAGAGGTTATGATGTGAGGTTAAGTCCCAAAGAGTGAGTTAGAACAGGAAAGAAGATAGTTTACTTAATTCTTTCCCTTTACTGAGTATTTTTATCTCTCACTTCATTTTCTTTCATGATTGCAGGTACTAGTGATCGAGGTAGTTGCTAGGCAGGGTCAGGATAGCGAAGATAAACCCAGGCTGGGGCTGGTTACTTATAGTTTTTGTTACATACATATGATATTGTTGATTTTTGGCCCTATTCAGATAGTTGTATAGTTATATCTAGGGGCATGTATATGATTACTCTATGATCTTAGATGTTTCAGATGAGTTTTCATATAAGATATATATATCTTTTGTTCGCTTCTAGATTTTTAGTTTTCTTAGAATAATTTCTAAACACTTTTAGTGATGCGTTCATTTTAAAGTATTTAAAAAAATAGATGCTCCAGATATTAATTCATAACATTTCTCCTTTGGTGGGTAATATTTCTAGGGAGGGATGTTACAGAGTTCCCAATGCATCACCATGCTCTGATAATCTCTCTCCCCTCCTCTGAAACTCTGATCGATAAAAAGCTCATTTGGGAAGACAAATATCTCGTCTTTGTCTAAGAAGATGATCATCTTTCCAGTCTATCTCATCTTCATCTGAGAAGATGATAGTCTTCTCAGTCTTACCATTTATTTAGGGATGATAGGCTGTGTTGAAGGCTAACCTAGTATACAAGGACCTCTGCATACTCAACCAAAAAGTTAAAATGAACCTGGTGTCTCGATTTGAAACTATCATTTAAGGTACCCCACGAAACCTGACTATCTCCTTAATATACATTTGACTAAGCTAATTTGTACTCGTGGTATCCTTACCTACAATGAAGTGCGTTGACTTGGTTAATCGATCAATAATGACCCACAAAGCATTATATCTTTCTCTGACCTTCGATAATTTAACTAAAAAGTTTATCAAGACGTGTTTCTATTTTCACTCTAAATTACTAAGAGACTATAGTAGTTTTGATGGTCTCTGATGTTTACCTTTAACTTGTTGACATAATAGACACTTAACCACAAAATTTGCTATATCCATCTTCAAACTTGACCACCAAAAAAATCTTCTTAAATCTTAATACATCTTTACACTCCCAAGATAGGCAATGTAAAGAGAACTATGTGCCTTGTAAGGATCCTACTCTCAAACTCTGGTCTTATGAAACACATACTCAACTCTTGAATCTTAAAATACCCTAAACAATATTGAAATCTACCTCAATACCCTCAGTGACTCTCTATTTAACACACCACTCATCTGATACTTGGGTCATATGGATTTTATTCAAAAAGGTTGATTGAATCTATAGGCTTACCAATTACCTTATGATTACCTTTATCTACTTTCTCACCAACTCCTGTTGTAACTCTCAGTGAGTGATAATCTATGATATAACTACTTTTTTACTTAGAGCATCTATAACTACTTTGGCCTTACTTAAGTGGTATCTGATCTCACACTTGTAGTCTTTCACTAACTCCAACCACTATCTCTACCTTATATTGAGCACCTTATGGATAAAGAAATACTTGAAGCTCTTGTGGTTTATGTATATATTAGTTTTAACCCTATATAGATAATGTTGCCATATCTTAAGAACAAACACAATGGTAACCAACTCAAGGTCATTTGTGTTGTACCTAGTCTTATAATCTTTTAGTTAATAAGAGACATATGCTATTACTTTACCCCGCTATATCAAAACTTCCCCTAAACCCTAATGTGAGGCATTTTTGTACAAGCAATATTCTTAGCCCTCTATTAGCAAAGCTAAGATAGAAGGTGATGTCAACCTTATTATTTAATTCTTGGAAACTCTACTCTCAAACATATGACCATTTGAAAGGTACATCTCTGTGAGTTAACTTTGTAAGTGGTCGGGCTAATTTGAAGAATTCTCTCAACAAATTTTCTATAATAATCTATCAACCCAAGGAAGCTCTTAACCTTATTTGTTGTCTTAGGCCTCTGCCACTCTATTATAGCCTCAATTTTACTAGGGTAAACTAAAATGTTATTTGTTGAGACTGCGTGTCTAAGAAAAACCATTCTATCTAACTAAAACTTTCACTTAGAAAATTTAACATTTAATTGTCTCTCATTTAATCTCTAGAGTACAAATCTTAGAAATTGTGCATACTTCTCTTGAGTCCTAGAGTATACTAAGATGCCATCTATAAACACCACTAGAAACTTGTCTAAGCAATTTTGAAACACTCTGTTCATAAGGTTCATCAATACTGTAGGGGCATTAGTCAATCTAAAGGGCATAACCACAAACTCATAAAACTCATATCTAGTTCTAAATATAGTCTTAGATATATCTTGCTCAACAACCAAAACCTGATGATAACCTGATCTCAAGTTGATCTTAAAGAATACTTATGCACCATTAAGTTGATCAAATAAGTTGTCAATCCTTGAAAGTGGATACTTATTCTTCACTGTTACTTTATTCAACTCTTTATAGTTAATACATATCTTCATAAACCTATCTTTCTTTTTTTACAAATAAGATCAGTGCATCCTATGGTAAGTGGTTTGGTCTGATGAAACCACTATCTAACAACTCTTGTAACTATTTCTTTAGCTCTTGTAGTAATTGGCACAATACTTGGGGTGAGCTTCATACCAAACTCTACATTTTTCTCTAGTGCTAACCTTAGAAAGCTATCGAGGAAAACATATGGAAATTATTACACCAATGGAGTATCTTTTACACTTGGGATTGCCTTGTCTGATCTATTTACTATATGCACCAATAACCTGTGCACCCCTTACTTGACATTTTCTTGGCCTTGATAATGTTGATTATCATGTTAAGAACTTGATCCTCTCTGAAATTAAACCATTCTCTATTATTTGGGCTAAACTGAACATTTTTCTTTTTATAATCGACTTTTTGCCCCATATCTACTCAAGAAATCTATATCAAGAATCATATTGAAGGTTAACATGTCTATCACAATCAGGTCAATAGCCAAATCTCAACCTCTTAAAAGAACTATCTTTCTAATTAACATGTGGTTGCTAGGAACTTTGTCTCTATTAAGCATCTTTATACTAATATGTGAGATTGTTATGGGCTCTAACCCTAATCTCTATTATGCCTTCAATAACAAAACAAGGGGTAATACTAGAATCAATTAAAGCATACAAAGGACTAAGTTTGAGTGATTGCAAACACTCGAGTATGTCTTCCCTTAATTGTCTACTCTACTAAGGTTATGCATTATTTGGCAAAGTGGTTTAAATGCTTACACTTATAACATACTTTCTAACTGGTAAGACACTTTTTAGCATGTCTTCGCACATCTAAGGCAAGTAAGGGGATTATTGTGTCTTAGTTTATCCTCTCTTCTCCACTTTTTAGCCCTTTAATTTTCCTTGTTTCTTTGATGGAAAAACCTCTTGCCTCAAAGGTCACTGCTATCCCTATCTTAGTTACCATCTGTGACTGTCTGGCTTTGTCTTTAGGATAGAACTATTAGCACTGGCTGATCTAGTATCCCTTTCTCTCGAACCATTCTCTACCTTATGGCTTTTAACCTCAATATTCTGCCGAGGACTTCTGATAATGATTTGGGAGGATTATCTCCTATCATGACATCTTTGGTGATATCTAATCTAAGTTTACCAAAGAATACCTTTAACTTGTCGTGGTCTAAGCTAGCTACTTCCAAAGCATACTTAGCTAAGCAGTTTAGCTTGGTAAATAACTCTTTGACTAACATATTGTCTTGTCTCAGATGGGGAAACTCTTAGGCCTCCACATACATGATATCTATAGATAGGTACTCTTTTTCAAAAGTCCATCTAATGTTAGTCGAGTCATCTTTGACACTTGATAGGTCCTATATAGCATCTGCCACCAAGCCTTGAAATCATCTTCTAATATGAGATTAGCATATTGAATCTTATTCATATCTATCATGGTATAAATCCTCATGACGTCCTTTACAACTTTCAACCACTCTTCAACTAGTAACCCATTTGAAGCTACATTGCGTCTGAAATTAAATGGTTGGTATCTACTTGCTAGACTATAAATAGGGTGGGCTTGACCTTTGTTGCCACCCATTATCTTCATTCTATCATACTGAGTTGGGATCCTAGTAGCTAAAGGTTATTCATGCATCGATAAGGCATGAATTGGGTGTCTAACATTCTCGAACGCCTCTATATTTTGCTTGAGAGTGTCCTCTACTATCCGTTGAATAGTCTCACTGTTTATTGATAGTGTAATCAATGAGTCAAATGTCTATCCTTAAGTCTTAGCTTAACTCCTCTTATGATTGGGGACCTCTGAAGTATCTTTGATCAATCTTCTAAATCTACTCATTCCTAAATAAAATCCTGACTAAGACACATAAAATACTTTAACTCAATGTAAGCTTATCATACTTACAGTGGTATATGTGCGGGAGTGGTCAATACTACATGAAAGGTTATTTTCCTTACTTAACTTTATTATGTACTTTCAGACACTTATGAACTTATCACCTTTTTGGATACCAAGATCATGCTTTGATACTATAAATGTAATACCTTTCATTAGATACATGCCCCTACTTAGAATATGATTCAAAGAAGCATGTATAGTAAGACTACTAAATTTAAAATCTTATCATTTAAATGTATGATAATAAATACTTAAGTGTGTAAAAAGGTGCGATAAGAATAAATACTAAAATACCTCATTTATAGAATTTCATGATTACACTGTTTGAATTCAACGTGTATTATAACTCAAAACATGTATTGAAATAACAAAATACACAAACAGAAAGAAAATCTAAAAATGGTAGTTATGTCTTTCGCCCTTGTGTTGTTATTCGCTGCCTTATTGGCTCCCCCGCATGTCCCTTTACTCACCTTAACCTACAAAATAACAAAAAGAAACGTGTAAGTGAAAATACTTATTAAGTTGGCAACCTCTTAGCACCATGAATTTACATATAAACTAGTAAATCTAGCATTCCATTTGTGAATCTACAAGTGGTCATAATTCGACACTCTCGTGTCTTGACATAGCCATCTATAAAGGTTACTAAGGTCTAAGCTAAAATCAACATATCTGATAATCATTCATATCTTGTGCACATGCCATACAACTTATTAGGATAGCTATCTGGGACGCCCTAGTTACATAGAGAAAAATCAGGTAACAACTCTTTCCTTTATCGCATAAGCTAATCAGAATTATTTTCTAAACTATCCTAGGATGACTTTTACTGTAGGTACATATTTAATGCATCTCATTGACTAAGTGAGAAAAAATATTTCTAGAGCTACTATCCTTACCATGCACACTTAAACTGAATTGAGTGAATATGTGTCTTAGCGTCGAGTACATGATACATCTCATGCGTATCCAACCTTATTCATTTCATGTATCTCTCCACTTATGCACACAACTAGTAGCTATCTATATGTAAACCATTTTCTTTAACTTTTCTTATTTTTTCTTGGATATGACTCGTTCAGAGTCTCATGTCATCTTTCACATAATTGAGCACTCTTTCTATTTTTATCTAGCTCATTTCTTCTATTGAAGTCTCTATTCTTTTCTCTTCCTTCTTCCTTCTTTTTAGTATGTTTAAACCAATGGTAAAATGATCTTTTAGTTGGCCACAGGGATGTATGCCTAAGGTGCACCCCTGCGTGCCTCTTTTTTAACATGATGTTCACTTTTAGAAAGTTACACATGGGCGAATGTCTCATACCATATGGTTGTGTATGACTTTCCTTAGAACAAGCGCAAAAATTGTGTAATTTTCTTTCTAAACTAAAGGCACACAAACGTGTGTGATGCCATACATGACTGTGTGTCGTAATCTGAAAATCGCAAAAGCTCATATATTCTCTACTTTTCTAACTAGTCTCCAACGATACTATCATATATCAAGTTCATTGGATGTTTCTAAACACCTTAAACATACTTAAATCAATTAAGCACACACACAATGGCTAACATCATAAATTAACACTAATATTCATCGCAAACCTATAAAACACATTCAAACTTCATGATCATAACAATTGTCAAAGTAATCCGTCATCACATTTGCATAAACAAGTATAAAAGGTAACATCATAAATTAACACTAATATTCATTGCAAACCTATAAAACACATTCAAACTTCATGATCATAACAATTTTCAAAGTAATCCATCATCACATTTGCATAAACAAGTATAAAAGGATTATCAAGACATCATAAACCAATTGAAAATCAATGTCTTTTAAGTTTACATGTTAAGCTTCATCAAATCATGCTTGATTTAGCCAGGGGAATTACCAATGTACTTGTCTTCTGACATAAAAGCAATTCTTCATGTGGTTACAATGATTTCCAACATTTGATGATTTATTTCTGGTGATTGCAAGATTCTATTGTCATTGCTCTTTCATTTGGGTGCAGCTAGGGTGAGGAAAAATATAAAAGAATTAGGTTTAACATAATTTTATTTTTCCCTGTTGGACTCGATACATGGGTGTGCATGGACTTTATACGGGTGTGTGTTATATCGCACAACTAAGACAACACTCAATCTTGTTGTGATTGCAATCTTATCTAATAATTTCAAATTCCCTAATGATATACAATCATGTATGCCCCTATACAAAACATGTATCACTTTGGAGAACATTTAATTATTCAACTTAACACAAGGGAAAATACTAAAATACTCTTGGGTTTACCTATAGGTATTACAATTGATAGGTGATCTTTTTATTGCATGTTTTGTAGATTGTCACTTTGATGAGACAATATTCCCACCTTAAGGGAAAAGAAAATGCCTCATAAAATTAGATATGAACTCACTTGAGACTTACCTACTGTGTCTTATCTAGAATTTCACACATCCCAAAGTGAAAATGAAGTATAGAAGATAGTGCGCTTACAAATTATTGTCAACTAAAAGTTTGATAAAAAGGGATATGTAAATGACCATTATACCAATGTGTCTTTATAAAAAAAGTTAAAATTAGTATTTGTCATTGTAACAATATATGTTGATGACATGAATTTAATTAAAACTCTTTATGAACTCATAAAAGGTCAGAATACTTGAAAAAAGGAATTTGAGATGAAAGATTTGGGAAAAACAAAATATTATCTCAACTTGCAGATCGAACACCATTCAAATAAAATACTTATCCATCAATTAACGTATATCGATAAATTGCTAAATCGCTTTAATATAGATAAAATTTTTTCTTTGAGCACCCTAATGATTGTTCAATCTTTTAATTAAAAAAAAAAAACCTATTTTGTCAAAGAATAAGATGAAAAGATATTTTGTCCTAAAGTATTGTATCTTAATGTTATTGGTGTCTTGTTATATTTGACTTAATGCACTCGACTAAATATATCATTCATAGTGAATTTATAGGTCCGATTTAGCTTTGCACCAATCTATTACCACTCAAACAGAATCAAACATATACTTCATTACTTATGTGAAATTAGAGATTTAAAATTGTTTTATTTTGTCAAATCCTCTACAAATCCTAGTTTAGTTGGATATATAGATGTCAGTTATCTTTCTGACTTTCATAAAACTCGTTTGCAGACATGATATGTCTATACTTATAATGACAAAACAATATCATGACACTCCAACAAAAGAACTTTGGTTGTAACATCTTCAAATCATTTAGAGATTTTAATGCTCTATGAAGCAAGCCAAAAATGCATATGGTTACGATTTATTATCTATCACATTTGGAATACATGTAATCTTTCTTTCACAACAAATACTTCTTCTATATTATATAAGGATAATTCAACACTCAAATTAAAGGAGGATATATTAATGGAGATAAAACTAAACATATCTCACAAAGTTCTTTTACACTCATGAACTTCAACAGAACCAAAAAAGTGATGTCAAACAAATATGATTTAATGACAATCTTGTAGACTTATTCATCAAAATAATATCAACATCAATATTTGAAATGTTAATGTATAACACCGATATGTAGTGACTTAGTAAATAAACAAATTAATTATACTACAAAAAGAGCAAGCATTCATTATGGGAAACAAATTTTTGAAGTGTGTCACATATTAGATAAGATGTACTGTACTTTTTTTTTTCTTCATTAGATTTTGTTCCACTAGATTTTCTTAGTAAAGTTTTTAATGAGATAGTTTAAACATATCAAACCTCATTTTATAAGACATTAAATAATTGTATTTCTCTGTTTTGGTTTTTATCCCATTGAATTTTTTCTTAGTAAAGTTAATGTAATAATTTATAAGTAATGAAAATCTAAAGGAGACTGTTGTAAGTGGTGTTTTTCCACCACATGAGAGAAAATGTGAGCAACTTTATAGGAATGAATTAAATGAAGATGGGTGTTAGAAAGAGGTTAGTGGACCTTCAGAGGCAACATTTATTGCTTGACATGAAAATTTTCCTATATAAAGGGCTCCCCTTCCTTGCAATGTACAATAATCTCTTCCTTAATTTTATGCAAATAAACATATATCTTTTACATCTTATATTCCATTTCTCAATATTAAACAAACTCTTCTTTCTTTCATCTTTCTATTTTCGAGTATTATTAAAATTTACAATAGTTTTTTCTTTTTAATTTTTATTGTGTGTGATTTTAGCTTTTAAGAGACCCCACTTGGCTTAATTTTTTGTAAGTGTTAGTTAGTTACTCTTCCGTTGTCTTCTTCTTTAGTTTCTTTCTTTTATTGATGCCATTGACAATTTCTTGTTAGCTTCCTCACATTTTGTCTCTATGCACATCATCTATCACTAATTATGGGTGTTAAAAAATATTTGGTAACTAAATCGAATCAATTTTTAAACTGACAATTGAATAAAAGAATAAATTATTTGAAAAACTAGTTTAGACATCAGTTCAAAAAATATAGATTAACTAGTTTTTAGGTTCAATTATCTAATTTTTAAAATCGATTAACCAAATCAAACTGGTTTTTTAAAAAATTGAATAAGAAATTAATAAAATATTGAACATATTTTAAAAAAAAGTTTTAAAAAATTATTAACATAGGATAATATTTTAAAATTTGATTCAAAATTAGTTAACTGATTATTTGGTTTAGTTAATTAGTGTTTTTGATTTGGTTCAAAATCAGTTAATCTTTAAGTCAGTTCGATTTTGATTTATGAGTTTCTTTTAACCAAATATTCGATTTAGTTCAAAAAATTATCAAACCAATTCGATTAACCAATTTTGAACACTTCGATCAGTAATGGTTCTATTTTCTATGATTTAGGCAGTTATTGATTTGAC